>NC_077232.1:97770848-97871031 GCF_027887165.1 Monodelphis domestica
TTTCACTACAGTGTCTTGAGTTTTTAAATCAAATATAAGGTGGTTGCCAGGGAAATATTCCCAATTATTCAAATACCCAAGTCAATTGGGTTTTATAGAGATTTTAATTAACAATACAATGAGTAATCAAAGAAAGAGAGAGTAAGAAAGGAATAAGTATGAAGAGCCTCAAGCCAATATGGCCTAGACCTGAGTCTTAAAAGAGAAATCAGTCAGTTTTTTATAACTCACCATAAGATCTGTCTAAGTAAGGAATTCTAATGACACCTCCTCAAAGAGTCTTCCAGCCAGAGATTGTTTCAAAGGACCTCTCTCAAGAGCCTCCAGAGCTCCTACCCCAGAGGGACAGAGTCCCTCAGAGAAGCTCCTCAAAGAACTCTCCTTCAGAATGAGAGTCAAAAATCGAGATCCTCAGAATGAGTCTTCTCAAAATGAGCTCCCTCAGAATCAGATCCAGCTCTTCTCTGAGCTCTTATTTTTAAGGGCAAAATCTCCTATGTCACCTCCCCTAAGTCCTTACATCTACCAATCACTGTAGATGTTTCTAAAGGACCGCCCATTTTGAATTCACAGCTGAGTAGTTTTAATCTCTTTAGTAAGTCAGAAAAAAATGCTGCTGTGTCAACAAATTTCATTAAGAAAAACCTCTGAATAAGTTATCACCCTTTTAGGTTTAAATAGTTTACAAGTTGTCCCACCTTTATAGGTACTTAGTATCCCATTGTGTCAATTCTAAAACAGTCATGACTCAAAGAACTTCCTGTCCCTTCCATAAGCATGGATCAAAGTACTTTTCATTGTTCTCAAGGAGCTCTCTGTCCTAAAGTAGTCCTAAGTAGGGTGGAGTAGGGATATTCCCAAGGCAAGGAGCCCCCACACTCAAGTAGAGTTCTCACCATCTGCTAGGGAATTTTTTAAAGTAGAAGATTCCACACTCAAGTAGAGTTCTCACCATCTGCTAGGGAATTTTTTAAAGTAGAAGATTCCCCAATGGAGGAAACCTCTAACATTCATAAGTCTGAGAAATTTTAAGGTTTACATTCTCTAATAAATCATCCATAGCCAGAAAATTGGCTTCATGGGATATAGATGTTACCTGTGTTGCTATTACATTGTTCAGAGAAAAACAGCAACTCCCTATTTAGGATAAAATACAAATTCCATATTCCATCTTACCCCTAATTTTAGCCTTTTTTTAGTCTGCCTTGACCATCCTTCAAGCACTCAGTGTTTTGCCCAAGTTTAGCTACTCCCAGTTCCTTGTTCAGTTATATACAACCATATAAGATATGCAGTGTAAATGGAAAGAGTTCTTTAAAAGGGACAGTGGTGAGAAAGCTCCCAGAAAGGCCACTTGGAGCGGCGACCTATAGGAAGTCATGAAACCAAAGTGAGGAGGAAAGGCATTCCAGGCCCAAGAAAAGGCAGGGATGCTGGGGGGTTGTTGGAAGAAACAGATCAAAAGGCCAATTGAAGACTAACAAGGTAGGAAGGGGCTGCTGGGCTAATGAGCTTTAAAAGCCAAACAAAGAATTTTTTTTGCCTGCACCAGGCAGCACACCATGATGTGGGAGAGCAAGGACATTTGGCAAAAGTGGAAATGGCAAGATTTAGCAACAGATTAGCCAATGGGGGGTGAATGCCTGTGAGGAGTTGAGGCTGACACTAGGAGAGTGAACCCGGAGGACTGGGAGGATGGGGACTCCTATTCCAGACCCTGAAGATGTTTTTGATAACAGGCACTCAGGAGACTGGAGGACAAGGGAAATTAGGGCCCCATACAAGATCCAAAAGACCAAGCACAGAGGCCCATTTTTTGTGGACTGTAAGGCTTCAGAAGGAAGGCAGGCCTGAGGCATTTCCCCTTAGGTAGAGTCCCTAGAGAAAAATATAAAAACTCACCAAGGTCTGCCCAGATTGGAATGAAGCAAACTACTCAGCTATTCTTTAAAGCAGGCCTTCATTGGAGGAAAATTCCCATTTCCACTCTCCTTCTTTATGGTGCCAATTCATTAGGAATAAAAGGACCCAGGATTGGGTCTGACACTAGATTTAAATTCAGATATCTCTGACTTCAAGCCCAAGGTCCTATCCAATGCACCACCCAAGCTACCATCATTGAAGCAATGGGGATGGGGATGGGGGGCCGGAGGGCATATGTGTGTGTGTGTGTGTGTGTGTGTGTGTGTGTGTGTGTGTGTGTGTGTGTCTGTGTCTGTGTCTTCCCATAAATGTACATATATACACATTGTCCTGGAGGTTCTCCAGGATGACTTCAATGGGTTAAATTAAAAAATAAAAAATAGGCTAAAACTGAGAGGAAAAGTTTAGAAGGTTCCCTTAAGGGCAAACCCTAAATCAACTAAAATCCTGGGAAGTCCCTGAGGATGAGGATGTCAGCTGGAAGGCTCAGAAGAGTCATACTGGATCCAGATTGCCACTTTCCATTCATTTGGCCTTGCCTAGTCGGACCAAATTAGAGGAGTGTTCTGAAAAGAGTGAATGAATATCTAGTTGTGATAAAACATTGGCTCAATCCAAAGACGCTGTTCAAAAATGGGGGTGGAAGTGGAGAAAGTGGACAGAAATGAACCAGCATTTAAATGCCTACTTTGTACTAGGCATTGTGCTAGGTGCTGCATTTATGAAGTACCTACCATTCATCAGGCACTGTGCTAATCGCTGGCTACAAAAAAACATTTGGGACTATTTACATTCTATGCATTCTCTAAAATTTATACATTGATTGAAACTCTTCTCCATGAACTCCAAATTTCCATTGACTGCAGTGTGCTCATAACTGATGGACCAGATAAAGGAATTTCAATTTTACTGTCTTGCTGAAATAAGAAATCCGTAGTTCTTCAACAATGAGTCCTCCGGGAATTTACCTAATTATTTAAATTTTTAAAGAATTTGCTTGGCAAGTGTCTGATATTGGGAACCACCTATAATCTGATTACTACAGATGAATACATCACAGCCCTTTCTCCAGGCCTGGGGTAATTTGTAAACTCTTTGAGGCTGGGATTTTTCATCTCTGCCTTTATATTCCCAGGCCCTAGAAGGATGCCTGATGCAGTTTCTATCAATAAATTGATCAATCAACAATTATTTATTAAATGTCTACAACATAACAGGCACTTTGCTAAGAGATGGAGGTACAAGAACAAAGAATAAGACAATTCTTACTTGAAAAGAGGAAACAAAAATAGACAGCCTAAACATAAAATATATAAATACAATTATGTGAAAAGTAATTAAATACAAGGTAGTTTGGGAGGAAAAGCACTAGTAGTATTTGGAGGAAGGAGCAATAATAAAGTTTAACGTAGAAAATGGCACTTGACCTCTCTGAAGGATCCTTGATCAAGGCTGGTTAGACCATTCTAGGGTCCCCTTCCAGTCCTGCCATTTTCTAGGCTCCATTCCAAGACTTCTTTAGCACTAACACTCAATTTTATCTTCCATATTCCAAGGTCCCTCCCAGCTCCAGCACTGATCTTCTAATCATGGCTTCTACTGATTGCCACCCACTGGCAGTTTCCCTATAAGGGGCATTGTTCCTCCAGAGGTTTTCTTGTTGTGTTTTTCCACTGGGCCACCAGCCAAAACCTCCAAATCATCCTGAGCTGCCATTGCCCTTTTGCTCCACATTAGCATGTGATTGGGATAAACATCCCAGCCCCAGAGGGATGTGAAACCGAGAGGGGAACAATGGCTCAGCTGATGCCTTACATGCTGATCTGCAAAATTCTCCCCAGCATAGGATTCCTATTTTGTTTTCATTGCAATCGTGGGCTTGGCCAGAGACTTGAGCTGGGGCCATGGAGTGGTGTACTGAATGGAATCCTGAATCTGGAGTCCAGAAGCCTGGAACTAAGTAGGTGGGTGAGTCCTGACAAGTCACCCCAAATCTCTGGGTTTCAATTTTCTCATTTTAGAAAGAGTTCAGGAATGCCTTTCTCTCTAGGCATATCTCTCATGATCTACTCATAACAAGTGAGATAGAAATACAAGTTACTTTTACCTACCTTTTCTCACAAGCCTAACTACAACCTAGAAATTCCTCCTCCCAGCTCCCAAAGAACTTTGGCCCTTCTTTATGGCACATTCCTTACTGACCCCTATTGATGAGTTATTGGTGAGCATATCTTATTTAATCTTGCAAGCCTATAAATTCTAGGAGATCCAGGATTGTGCCCTTGTTGTCTTAAGGCTAGCACAGAACCTGGAATTAAGTAGGCATTTAGGAAATGTTTATAGCATTCAACTGGTAACATTCTTAACTTTGGAGGTACCCATCCTTCTCTCGCAGATAAGTTACTCCATAAACCTTAATGTGCTTTAGAAATGTGGGTTATTATGGTGGTTTTTTGGTTTATAGTCCTAGGGGTTACTAATTGTGGAATCATTGTTTGGAAGTGAAGATGGTGGAAGAGAGAGAAGACATGGCGGAACCCATGAGTTACATGGATATTCTTGGAATGTGAAAGATCCAGAGGAAGACCTTCAAAGCACCATCCTTCTATGAGATGACATGGACAATAATATCATGGAATGAAATGGCATGAATGAATTGTCTCTAACCCTTAAGGGAAATTATGGGGAAATATCAAATTAGTAGACTTGCTTCATAAGGCTGAGTGTTCTTCACATCTACTCCAGACTCGCCATCTTGCCTGATGCTTTGGCCATCTTCATGCCATTCTTTCTTTTCCCTTCCCAAACCTTGTCTTTACCCTTCTCTTCAACACACACACACACACACACACACACACACACTTTCTGACTCTAGTTCTGAGAATAATAATCAAATCTACATTCTCATTCTTGGATCAAACACATTCATCAATTGCCCTATGGATCTATTCACTGTTTCAGTGACTTCTCAGACTAAATCATATCTCCACAGCCACCACTACTTTATATGTTGCTTTCTCTCTTTAGAATATAAGCTTCTTGAAAGCAGGGTCTGTCTTGCCTTTTCATTTGTACCCCAAAGTTGAGCATACATAATACCTGGCACAAAATAAAAGCTTAATAAATGCATTTCACTCATTTGTTTGTTTATTCATTCATATTTATAGACTGGCAAGGTAGTAAAAATGGAAAAACAAAGTCATCTGTGTTCTCCAAATTGATTAGAGTAGGAAGAAACCCCTGGTGAAGGGTGGCCCCTGACTTGTGTGGCTGTTGGATGACATGGCTACACTGGAGATTTTGCTAGCATTTGGCAGATTCTTCCTGACAAGGCAACACAATCTGAGGCAGACACATGAAATATTTAGGGAAACTAGATTTGAGAGGAAAAGGGGAATAACAAAATAATTTGTATGATTGTGGCACATCACTTTTCACCTCTTGCTCTCAATTTCTTCAGCTATAAAATGTTATTAAGAATATATACCCTATGGGGCAGCTAGGTGGGTCAGTGGTTAGAGAGCCATAGGTTCAGGAACCAGAGGTCCTAGAATCAAATCTGGCCTCAGACACTTCCTAGCTGTGTGACCTTGGGCAAAGTACTTAACTCCAGTGGCCTAGCCCTTACCACTCTTCTGCCTTGGAATCAATTGATTCCAAGGTGGAGTTGAGTTAAAAACAAAACAAAACAACAAAAAGGAACTCTACCCTACTTGTCACACAGTGTCCTTATAAGGACCAGATATAATAATGCTCATGAAAGTGCTTTATAACCAAAAATACTATACAAATATGAGGAATTATGGTTTCTATTCTTGCTTCTATAATCATTCATCTTCCCCCATATTTTGCATTCCATAATGTGGTTTTTTCTTCTTTTACACCCTCTTGGGATTGATTTTGGACCCCTCTGCTATAGTCAATTGCTTTTGGTTGCCATCAGTGTCCATTTTTCTCTTGAAGAAGGAACTTGTTCAGCTCCTTGTTATCTCTGGGGTCCTACTGTCAGTGGTGCCATGAGATTTATTTATAAAGTAATTTTTATTATAGAGTTACAAAAACTGGGATGGAGGGGAATTTCTTATTCTTTGATCAAACTAAATAAATAATATTTGTAAAGAACTTAGCACAGCAGTTGGCACATAGTAGGTATTTAATAAATGACTGTTCCCTACTCCCGTGTAGATAGTGGAGTGTAGCAAGAAATCTCATGGGCTAAGAGGAGAAAATCCTGGGCTCTACTCCATCTGTGCCCATCACTGTGTGATGGAAGGCAGGATATTTAACCTTTCTAGGTCTCATTAGATAATACCAAAGATCTTCATCAGTTTGAACATTCTATGAACTAAGGTGTCTTCCAGGGAGGTATGTTCTACGTTCTCATGTCACCCCTATCTCTTATACTCTACATTCTCTGTCCTAAAGTCCCTTCCTTCCAGCTCTAAGATTCTGTGTCTGACATTTTATGTGCACAGTATATAATTAGGTCAGTATTATTTATTTCCCCAAGCTAACAATCTTTATACACTGCCATTTCTTGAAGCCAAGTTATTTCTATCATCCCCAAAGGGGGTCCTTGTTAGGTGCTATTTTTATTAACAAACAAATGTTCCAACTTAATTGGCTTCCGGGCTAATGAATTTGGTTTCTCCGTGAAATTAATCAACACTAACTAGGTTTCTAAGTCATTCTTTTGTCCCTTTTTCCTTTGGCCTGGGTTTGCTTTTCTATCTTTGGCACTGCCTGGGTCTTTCCAAGCCAATGTGGATGTGTGGATCAACCCCCAACCAGGCTGCTTCTTTGAATTCCTAGTCAAATTGGGCTTGGATGCTCCATATCTCCTTGGCCTGTCAGGTTTTATTGGCTCCCATCCCAGGACCTCAGCCTCGACACAAGCCTATCCAACATGCTGAGTGCCTTGTATAGTCAGTGATGTTTGGATATCAACAGAAGTACCTTCATGGGCTGAGATGCTGGCCAAGTGAGATCACTGGGAGAGGATGCTTTTGCCAGTGGGCAAAAGCAAGTTTATAGAACTGAGCTACCAATGGCAAGCAAGGAAAACAGCACCAGTAGCTGAATTCAAGTTACAAATAGTCATAATTGGAAGAGAATTTAGCAATTATCTTATTGCTGTCTTCTTGTTTTCCCAATGAAGAAAGGGAGGAACAGAAAAGTGGCTTGTCTAAAATAAGTGAATGAGAATCGTAGCTAGGACTATTCTGAGATGCTATTTTCTAAGCCTAGAATAAAAGGCTAATATTCCCTATCAGAAACAGCTAAAGGTACAGTGGAAAGAGTCAGGAAACCAGGTGGTTTTCAAGCACATCTAACTCTTCATGACCCCATTTGGGATTTTCTTGGGAAAGACATGAGTGGTTTGCCATTTCCTTTTCCAGCTCATTTTAGAGATGAGGACTAGTAAGTATCTGAGGCCAGATTTGAATTCAGGAAGAGGAGTGTTCTTAGTTCCAGGTTCAACTGCAATCTGAGTCTGAATTCTACCTCTGACACCTAAGGGCTGTGTGATCCTGGAGCCAGTTACTTGATCATTACGAGCCTTGATTTTCATATTTATAAATGGGGATCATAATAACCCCTCAGTTCCAAGGCTGTTGTAAAGGTCAGATGAGATAATATTTGAAAAGCTCTTTGCAATCCTTAAAGGTCTATATAAATTCTGATGATTATTAATGTCAGTCTTATTCTTTCCCATTATGCCGTATTGCTTCCTAAACTTACTTTTTATATAGGGCAAGAGTTTGGCACCTAGATTCCATAGATATATTTCAAGAAGTCTAAGACCTTGATGGGGAAAAAAAATTATATCTTTAATTCACTAACCTTTGGTTTCCTTTGTCATCCTACATATTTAATGGATTTAAAAACATAGTCTTCTAGGCTTCACCAGGCCTATGGGTGTCTATGGTGCAAAGGGGTCTATGGTGCAAAAAAGGTTAAGAATCCCTGGTTTGGGAGATTATCTTTTTTTTTTCTGAAGTCTGGAGTTCCACACTCTTAGAGGTTGGAATTCTTGAAATTCTGCCTCTCCAAGGGGAGAGCATTCTCTGGGACCTGATTACTTGATTCTCCAGGTAATAGTGGTCACCTCTGTAAAAATAAAAGTCAAACTGTAAAAATAATATAGCAATGGATTGATTATTGATTATAAGCTGATTTAGATACTCTGCTTATATCTTGCAAAGTATCTTCAGTTTATATAAGTGAAGCTCATAAGCGAACTTCTCTTTAGGGCCAGGCACAAGCTAAAGAGACTCTTATATATTTATTGAAATATATAAGGATAAAAAAGGATTTCTAACTCTAAGGGATTCTAAGTCCACCCAAATAAAACTCCCTGGTTCCACAAGGAACTGCTACGCTGATCCTTCCTAATCTGACTAACCCAAATTTTCCCTATTCTACAATAAACTAACAATATTATCTTGATAATTTTTAATTCACCTCCAAATTATAAAAATAACAGAAGTTAGCTGGTTGAGTCTCAACAAGAATCAAGTTAGGACTCTGAGCTTTAGCAGACTCAGAGTCCAAATCAAAGACCAGGTCTTTCTTTGGTCTTCTCAGACATAAACCAATTTCTAAAGACAGCAATAGATAATCACTAGTGTTTCCCACATTGGAAAAGGAAAACACTTACCTCCTTCAGGTAAATTTGCCTCAGACAGTGAGAGCAAGAGAGACTGAATCTACCAACTGCCAGAGACCAACTGCCACACCCAGAGAGAGTAACTGTCACAGACAAACCCTTAGACTTGAAACTGACACTCTGGCTCAGCTCTGCTTGAAACTCCAATTCTTTCTCAAACCAACTTCTCTACTTCTTATCTCTAAATTAATAAATCAACACTTGTTTTCTAATATCATCTTTATACCTCTAGACCTGAAGAGAGAACCAGGGTCACAGGGTGCTCCAAGTTTACCAGCTTGGATCCCTGACTAGGTCAGATATTTTGAGGAATCTGCAATAGGTACCAAGACATTAATATGAGTCAAGTTTTTAAGCCAGTAGTGTGAAAGTAGTGGGGACTTAAATATTTCTCCTTTGAGGTTAAATCAAACTATGATTCACACACTTTGGAGGAAGTCTTGAATTAACTGGTGTTCTAAAACATATGCTCATCAAATCAGTTAATTTTTTTTAGCTTTCTTTTTAAAATGACTTAAAAATAGGCTTTTCACTTGAGCATCTGTCCCTAAAAGTTTCGTGAATCTCAACTGATTTAATATGTGCTAGGCTTTGATTAAATCATAGACTCATAACTCTAGACCTGGAGGTTGACCTCAGAGGTCATCTAATCCAAACTCTTCATTTTATACATTAAGAAACTTAGTGCCAAGGAGGTCAAGTGACTTATTCAAGGGTGATACAGTGAACAAGCATCAGAGGAAGGATTTGTACACAGATCTCTCCTTCTAAAGCCAATATTCTCTCCACCAAATTCCATTGCCTTGCCCTTTGACCCAGAATTTGATAATATTTTAGTGGCTTGGAATAAAAGTAGCTGCTGATCCAAGTCAAGAAGAATATGGTGGAATGATAATAAGAGGCTTGGGTTTCAGGTTGAGTGACTTGGATTAATATCCTTATTGTAGCTAAATGGCTTTGGACAAATCATCAGACAGCAAACTTCTCTCAAAATCAGTTTTCTCAGTCATAAAATGAAGGGTGGGACAGATTATTTCAAAGGTTCCTTCAAGCACTAACAATCCTGTGTTTTTCTTTAGAAAAAATTTGATATTTTAGATAATATTCAGGTCCCATTTTGAATGAATGAATGGAAGCCTATTTATTTCATGCTTCCTATACACTAAACATCATGTTAAATGCTTGCCCTCAGGAAGTATATATTATAAAATACAATACATGTAAGAGATCAGTGGCCAGGAGGTAGCCCTTTATTCTGGAAAGTTATAGAGGATGGTAAGTAGAATCATAGAAGAATAGATATGGCTCAAGAAGTGGAAGAGAGGAAGCAGAATGCTTATACAAGGCCAAAGAGATAAAGGTTGATGACACATTTCTTCCAAAAATAATGATCAGCTTTGTCCCAGAAGTAGAAAGGGATGGAAGGAGCTGGGTAAGGAAGGTACTTGTGCAAGGGCAAGGCAATTGTTGAAGTCATGGAGCTGACCAGGGAGTAGGAAGGGAAGTGAAGCAGAACTAGGGTTTTCTAGAAATCATGGGCCAGATGAGGTAGTCAGTCACTGCTGGGACCCAGAATAAAAGTTCTGGAGACAAAGGAATTAAAAGCTCTAGTGCATGATCTATAGCAAGAGAATGGTTGGTAAGGCTCCCAAAAACATGGTGGAGAAGCAGGGAAGTAGGCAGTTATAGATTCAAAAAAGGGGCATGGAGGTGAGGTTGGACAAGAAGAATCATGTGAGGTGTTCAGTAGCCTCATTCTGGGAAAAGAAAGACTCAAGGAATTGTGAAAATTCAGTTAAACTGAATCAAGAGCCCAAGTTTCTCAGAAAGACCCAAATCTCAGGGATTGAAATGGGAAGTAGAACATCAGGGCTGCGGAAGTGGTTTCCACACTGAGAAGGCTGATCAGAGACCAGGAAGTAGCCTTACCAGTACTGTCTGATGAAACCTGCTTCCCAGAGACTTTGGTTTTTTATAATAGATCTGTGCTGTTCTTTCTCCTTCCCCCTTCCCCCAAGCTATTGTATTACTAAGTCCTACCTCTCTGCCATTTTGCTTTGTCACAGATCCCAGCCCCTTCCTGACTCAGACTAATTAGACTGACTTTACATAGACTGACTTTACTATTCGAGCTGGTAAAGTTAACGTCTCTATAAAAATGAGTGATTTCTTTTTTTTTTTAATCAAGAAAAACTTTATTAAGCAAGGACGTGTATGTGCAAGTAGACTTAAAATGAATGATTTCTGATAGATGGTCTCCAGTATCCCTTCTAGCTTTAATGGCATATGATCCTAGTTGTTTTTTTGTTTGTTTGTTTTTGTTTTTTAATGAAAAAACCCTTACCTTCTGCCTTGGAACCAATGTGTTGGTTCTAAGGCAGAAAAATGGTAAGGGCTAGGCAATGGAGGTTAAGTGACTTGCCCAGGGTCACACAGTTAGGAAGTGTCTCAGACCAGATTTGAACCCAGGAATTCCCATCTCTGAGCCTAACTCTCAATCCACTGAGCCACCCAGCTGCCCCCTCTAATTGTTTTTTAAAGCAATATTGTTTTTCAATTTAAAAAGGAGTATTGAGGTTTAGTTTTTAAGTGGGGTCCAGTAAATGAATTTAATTTGCTCACTTTGAGATTAGCTATTCACTTTCAGCCTTCTCTAACTCCACTTACTTCCAGTACTTTCCCTTTCCCCCTATTTTTCCTTTATTTCCCTTTATTCCTATTTTTCCCATTTTTCTATCCCTATATTTTCTATTATTTCCTATTTGTCTTGTATATAACTTGCTTTGCCTATATTTGTTTTCAAGTTGTCTCTCCTATTAGATCATAAGCTCTTTGAGGGCAAGGGCAGTTTTTTGCCTTTTTTTGTTTTCCCAGAGCTTAAAGCACAGTGACTGAATCATAGTATTTAATAAATGCATACTGACTTGACTTTATTTCCCATGATCCTCAGTGCTTTTCATCTTTTACAACATAGTAATACAATTCTCAAGGTGATAGAAGACAACGAATTCCTTTTTTACACACTAATAAAATTAGTCTGAATTAATAAAACCATCCTATTTATTCCTCCTCTACTTATAATAAAAATAATAACTTTCATCTCAAACAGTGCCTTACAGTTTTCATAGAATTTTCCTCCCAACAACTCTATGAAGTATTATTTCCTAAAAGTACCTTTATCTCTATTTTACAGATGAGAAAACTCAGGTACAGAGAAGTTGAATGATTTAATAAATTATCATTTAATTTCATTATTAATTATTAATAATTAATTCAATAAATTTATTTTTATTTATATATATAATTTATATTTGTATATAAATTATATATATATAAATTATATATATAAAATTTAATAAATTATCACTAGTAAAGTTTGGAGTTAGGATTCAAACATCACCCTGTAATATAGAATTGTAGTGTCATTGAATGATACTGATGGAAAGCACTTTAGATCTTACCCCATGTCTTAATTTTCTATTAAAAAAAAACCTGAATGTTTGTTTCTCCCCAAATCCTCTTGGATGTCTCTTTATCTAATTTTTATCCATTCCATTACTCTCTCCTTTCTTTTTCTTATAGAAATCAAGACCTAAGAAGATTATGAGTTTGGCCATTTGCCTACAGCTTGATTCACAGAGAAAGTATTGCTTAGTAGGAGTCTCAGATTTGTAGTCCAGACATTAAGGTTTTTATTTCCAGCTCTGATAGCATGGGGGAGTGGAAAGTGTACCAAAAGGATTTTGGTTCTAATTTTGGCTCTGGTACTTACCGCCTATGTGAACATGGGCAAGTCACTTCCTCTTTCATTAACTTTCTTCCTCTGGGAAATGAGTGGATTGAATTAGACGACTGGTTACTTTAAGCTTTAGGTTCTGTGGACTAGAAGAGGGAGAGGCAATGAGGGAGAGAGGGGTAGAGAGAAAGACTGGGAAAACAGGGGAGAGAAAGAAGGAGGGGAAAAGGGAAAGAGAAAGGGGGAGAGAAAGGGAGGGGAAGAGGGAAAGGGAGATTGTAGCCATTAGTGCACTAATATACACTAAACCACTTAGTGTTTCTTAGAAAAGAAAGGTAGCAACAGCCCTTTACTAGGGTTATGTTCTTCATTGGGAAGCTAATTTTATTCTTCATTCTACAGCAAAAGATGAAGAAGACAAAAAGAGGACTAAAGGAACCTTAGTGTTTATCAGTTCTCTCTGTGCTATTTTCAGAGAGAAATAGCACTTTGAAGAAGAAATAGCCATCTTTAGGCCCTCTGTCCTTAGACTCTGGGATTCCTGTGCTCATAGTTATAGCTTTTTGGGGTGATTATCTTGGCCATTTTTCAATTTAAAATGGAGTATTAGGGCATGGTTTTTAAGTGGGGTTCAGTAAATCAATTTAATTTGCTCACTTTAAGGTTAGTTGTTTCCTTTCAGCCTTCTCTAACTCCACTTACTTCCAGTACTTTCCCTTTTCCCCTATTTTTCCTTTATTATTTCCCTTTATTCCTATTTTTCCCATTTTCCTATTCCTATTTTTTCTATTATTTTCTATTTGTCTTGCATATAGCTTGCTTTGCCTAGATTTGTTTTCAAGTTGTCTCTCCCATTAGATTGTTAGTTCTTTGAGGGCAAGGGCAGTTTTTTGCCTTTTTTCGTTTTCCCAGAGCTTAAGGCACAGTGCCTGAATCATAGTATTTTTTAAATGCACGCTGACTTGACTTTATTTCCCATGATCCTCAGTACTCTTCTTCATCTTTTACAACATAATAATATAATTCTCAAGGTGATGGAAGCCAATGAATTCAAAGAATTTATTGACTTTCTCTAAAAAGATCAGGCAATAAATATTCATTAAGCACCTACTATGTGCCAGGTTCTGTGCTAAGTGATGGGGACCCAGAGAAAAGCAAAAAATAGTCTTTGCTCTTAAGAAGCTCACAATCACTGTGTGACCCTGGGCAAGTCACTTGACCCCCATTGTCTAGCCCTTACCACTCTTCTGCCTTGGAACCAATACATAGTATTGACTCCAAGACGGAAGGTAAGGGTTTAAAAAAAAAAAAGAAGCTCATAATCTAATGGAAAAGAAAACCTGCAAACATAGATAAACAATTTCTATACAGGATAAATTGGAAATATGTTGTTTCAGAGGAAGACACTAAGATTAAGGAGGATGGGGAAGGCTTCTTACAGAAGGTGAGACTTGAAGGAAGCCAAGGAAGCCAGGAGGCAGAAATGAGGAGACAGAAATTGCTGGCATGAGGGACAGCCAGTGAAATTGCCCTGGCGGTGAAAGACAGCATCTTATTCCAGGAACAGAAATGAGGCCAGTATGACTGGATGAAGAGAATATGAAAGAAAGTGAATGCTTAGCAGTAGGGAGAGGTAGACACTGCTGAGAGATCCCTTCCACTGTCACAAAAGAGATCCACATAATTGGTAAGCCAGAGGGAGTAAGCAGAAAATATTCGGAAATCCTTTATGTTGGGGAGAAGAGGGGTGCGGTGGGCACTCTTTTCTATTGGGGCCACAAGAGAAATTGATGAAGATGTGGTTACCCCCAGGAATTCAGCCTTCAATTTGAGTGTCAAGTTTGGGAGGTTTTAATGGTTTCCAGGTCAGCGGTCATAGTGGCTTCAGGGTTAAATCTGTGAAATTCAGTAACACTTTCCTGTAGTAGAAATAGAACTGTCCCTGGGAATGGTGATTATTGATGTATTTTTCCTCCTATAAATTCAGTGGTTAGGAGAAGTCAGCATTGTCTTCCTGGATCTGGAGTAAAAACTTATTATTATGTTCAGTCATTTCAATTGTGTCCAACTTTACATGACTCCATTTGGTGTTCCATTTCCTTCTCCAGTTCATTTTACAAATGGAGAAACTGAGGCAAGCAGGGTTAAGTGACTTGCCCAGGGTGACAAAGCTAGTCAATAATTGAGACTGGGTTTGAACTCAGGAAAATGATCCTTCCTGAATCCAGGTCCAGCATTACTTAGAAGCCTAAAGACATCTGGGTTCAAATCCAGCATTGCTACTTACTAAGAGAACTTGAATAAGTCTTAGTATCAGTTTCCTCATTTTAAAAAGCTACTATTATTATTTACAATTTCCATCCCACAAGATTTTTGTAAGGGAAGTAGTCTACCCATCTTTTTTTCCCCCTTAAATC
Organism: Monodelphis domestica; assembly: GCF_027887165.1. Classification (NCBI taxonomy): domain Eukaryota; kingdom Metazoa; phylum Chordata; class Mammalia; order Didelphimorphia; family Didelphidae; genus Monodelphis; species Monodelphis domestica. The sequence goes on from NC_077232.1 coordinate 97,785,595, forward strand.
CTTACCTTCTGTCATAGAATCAATACTACATATCAGTTTTAAGACTGAAAAGAGGGAAGGACTAAGGAACTGAGGTTAAGTGACTTGCCTGGGGTCACACAATCAGGAAATGAGTCTAAATCTGGATTTGAACTCAGGACCTCCAGTCTCCAGGACTGGCTCTCTATCCATTGAGACACCTCATTAGCCCTCAATCTATATATCTTAAATCACAATAGAAACGGAAGGATTTATCATTATCATGCCACAGGAATTAGAGCTGAGAAGGGCTTTGGAGACCATCTCATCTAAGCCCTTAATTTTCTAGATGAAGAAACTGAGCCACAGAAAGATGAGAAGATTTGTCCCTGGTTTAACAAATCAATAAATCTGTGATCTTCCAGTAAGGTGGATCCTCATCTAACTATTCCTACTCATTTGAGGGTAATTTTTATCCTTATTCTTCCACAAGTCTTTAACAAAGATACTGCCTGGTGACATCAATGGAAGACTATTGGTGTTTAAAATCAAATGGACTCTTTCATCAGCTTGGGTTAATTGAAAACATTGCCCAGTTTTCCAAACACAATTCAGTCCATTCTCTTCTTTCTAGTTCAATTTTGGACGAGTTCATTTTCACCTCCAGCCTCTAAGATAAAAGCCCCAATGGACCGATTCAATGGGCTGCCTCTGGAATTCCATGTCATCACCTGGGTGGAAGGCTTTCTTCATCCTTTATTAGAGACATCTCTTGTGAGCAGCCAGGCATTTCATGGAGGAGATTCTGCAATATTTTGAGGTGCTATAATTCCATCTGCAAGTAAACAGACCTGGAGGAATACATGACCTATTCAGAAATCTTTTAATTCTTGTTCAAGACATGCTCCATGGCTGTGACAAACACCATTAAAGAGTATACATGCAGGCAGCTAGGGGGCTCAGTGGATTGAGAGACAGACCCAGAGAGGGGAAGTTCTAGGCTCAAATCCAACTTTGGACACTTCCTAGCTGTTGTAGTCACTTCACCCCCATTGCCTATCCCTTACCACTCTTCTGCCTTAGAACCAGTACACAATACTGATTCAAAGATGGAAGGTAAAGGTTTAAAGAAAAATAAAAAGAATGCATCTAGTAGTTCTGTTTTTTTTGGGGGGGGTTGTTTTTTTGTTTTTGTTTTTTTATGGTTCCTTTGTTGTTCATAATCAGAAAACTGTTGGACAGAGTTACCTCTTTGGTCACATCTTCTAGCAAGGAATAAAAGAAGATCTTAGCATATGTACTTCAGACATCATATTAGAGGAGAGCCTTTCATAATGTGTCTTGTTCTACCAAGACAAATCAATAAAAAAATAAACAATCAGGATCTTCTATTTTTCCCTACCTCACAGTCAATTGTGTTTTTATGGAGATGTGGGTTGCTGAAGAAAATTGTTTATAAAAGGCTGCCTGCCTCTTCCTTTCTCTTGTTTTCATCAAGCATAGATCATTCTTACAAAAGATTTTTATCAAGTAAAAAAAATACTTGTTCGTCACTCACTATGTATATTCTTTCGATCATGTTCTTATGATAATAATGCCATCTATGATATTCTGGCAATAATTTGGTACTGTACCTTCTTTTTAGTTATCTGGAAAATCATCTCCTGCATGCCTTGAAAATTGTGTTACCCCTAGCATTAATTGTGGTTAGAATTTTCTTCTGCATGTATTTGGTCTAATCATGCTGTTACCCGCCCTCCCTCCCCATTTAAAATTTCTTGAGCATCATTTCTATGTCCTCACATAGCACATCAGGGTAAGTACCAGAGTTAGTCACTCAATAAATATTGTCTACTAAGTGCCTGGCATTGTGCTAAGTGCTAGGCATAAAAAGAAAGGTCAAATATGGACCTTGTTCTCAAGGAGCTCACAATCTAATAGGGTATACAATAGGAAAAAAAATTAGTGGCTCTACTTATATCAAAGACACATATAGTATAGAAATGTTGGTGAATGAATGAATGATTTTTTTTTGTCCTCCTTTCAATTTCTTCTATCAATCCTCTTAGAATATTGTGCCTTAAAGTGTCTCATGCCAAGTTTTATGAAGACTCAACTTCTCTACTACTCTTTACTGTTTTATAAGACAATATTGCTCATTATTCTCTTTTCTTAATTAAAATTTATCTTTTTCAATTACATGTAGAAATAATTTCTGATCATTTTTTTACTTTTTGTAATTTAGATTCTTCCTTCCCTTCTTCCCCTCCTTCCTGAGGAAGTAAACCATCTGATATAGGTTATATCAGTGCTTTCATTTAAATATATATATATATATATATATATATATATATATTTTATATTCCCCATCTTGTGACTGAAGGCACATGTCATATATACAGAAAAAAAAAGCTCATGAAGAAAATAAAGGGAAATGTGCTTTGATTTGCAAATAGATTTTAACACTTCCTTCTTTGGTGTGGATAGCATTTTTTAAAATTGTGAATTCCTTGGGATTATCTTGGAACTTGGAACTTTGTTTTTCTGATAATAGTTTAGTCTTTCACAATTGATCATTGTACAATATTTCTGTTACTGTAATACACTGTTCTCTGATTCTCCTCACTTCATTTTGCATCAGTTCATATAAATCTTTCTAGTTTTTTTTCCTGAATTCATCCTGTTCATCATTGCTTATGGTCAATAGCTTCCCATTACAACCATATAACACAGTCTGTTCAACCATTCCCCAATTGATGGATACCCCCTCAGTTTCTCATTCTTTGCCACTACAAAAAGAGTTGCTAAAAATATTTTAGTCCAAGTAGATCCTTTTCCTATATCTCTGATCTTTTTGAGATACAGACTTAGTAGTAGTATTTACTAGGTTAAAAGGTATGCATAGTTTTTTTCACACCTTTGGGCCTGGTTCCATATTGCTCTCCAGAATGGTTGTATTAATTCATAGATCCACCAACACTGCACTAATGTCCCAATTTTCCCACATCCTCTCCCACATCCCCAACATTTATAATTTTCCTTTTTGACATATTAGCCATTCTGATCAGTGTGAGGTGGTAACTCAGAGTCGTTTAAATTTGAATATGAAATTTAAATCAATAGTGATTTGGAGTATTTCTTCATATGATTAAAGATAGCTTTAATTTCTTTGTCTAAGAACTGCCTTTTCATATTCCTTGACTATTTATCAATTGGGGGAATGCTTTGTAGACTTATAAATTGGGCTCAGTTCTCTATATATTTGAGAAATAATGCCTTTGTCAGAGATACTTGCTATAAAGTTTTTCCCCTCAATTTGTAGTTTCTCTTCTGATCTTGGTTGCATTGGTTTTATTTGTAGAAAAACTTTTAAATTTAATGTTATCAAAATTATCCATTTCATTTTTTTGTAATTTTTTCTATATCTTATTTAGTTATAAATTGTCCCCTTATCCATTTGACAGGCAAAATTTCCCATATTTCCCTAATTTGTATATAGCATCCCCTGTTATTTCTATATCAAGTAATCATTTTTACTTTATCTTGGTGAATGATGTAAGATATTGGTCTATGTCTAGTTTCTGCCATAATGTTTTTCCAGTTTTCCCAGCAGTTTTTGTCAAATAGTGGGTTCTTTCCCCAGTTGTTTGGATCATTGGGTTTATCTCATTATTTCTGAAAAATTTTCTCTACAGTATTTTTTCAAATGTATTTCCATACTCTCAAGCTATGTTTCTTTCATGCACTAAGGAGTTTAAATGTTTACTAAATTAGGTAGTTTCTGGTATTTTTTTTGGGCCTCCATATTGCAATGATTATAGAAAGTTATTTTAAACTTCTGTAGGAAATGTTTCCAGTTATAATAAATCTATTTTCCTTTTGGATAGGCAGTAGTTGTAGTGGATAGAGTGCTCAGTTTAGAGTTGGTAAACCTAGATGAAAATCCCACCCATGACACTAATTAGCTTAGTGATCTTGGTGAAAGTCACTTAAACTCTTTAAACTTCAATTTATCCATCTGTAAAATTAAGGTTTGGACTAGATGGCCTCTAAGTGGTTCCCTTCCAGCTCTGAATCTACAATTTTCTTATCATTTCCCTTTTCTTTTAGCCTTAATAGCTTGACTTGTTTGAATAATTCAAGTTGAAGCATGTCATAATTGTCCTAATTGCCTGCAACAGATGACATTGTACTGATGGCATGAAGTTCTGGAACACTGTAGAATCCTCTAAATCAGATTCAGAATCCAAACTAAAGTTAGGTTTTAAGTATCCACATAGGAACAAACTGGTGAGTGAAGAATGTCAGTTGATCCAGACTTTGAGATGTATGTATGACCCATAGACAATGAGATGAGCTCAAAATTGAAGACAAAGCAGGGGTAGGGGGGAAGTGAAATTTCTTTTGAGAAATTGTGCAATGCTTTTTAATGACCCCAAACTTCTTTCCAAAACACAATAGCCAATCAGTGGAATGACAATTCTCTCCTGGAGATGCTGATGATAATTCTGAGTCATGCAATGCTAGAGTCTCTGAAGAATTTAAATGAGAGTGGCTCAAAGGGCAAGGTTGATGTAAACGGTAGACCTGAGTAGGCTGACACATACTGAGAACAAAGAATTACATGGGAGAAATTGTGTCAAGGGACATCATTAGAGAGACAGATAGCTAGGAACAAAAGAAAGAACTGTTCATGGGGTTAGATCAAAGAATAATTGTTATATAACCCTCATGTTGATATCCATTCAATGTGAAGAGGTTATAGGATCATTTGTTTAATGCTGGAATGGAGCTTAGGAGCTATCTTATCCAACCCCAACACTTTACACATAAGAGCATTAATTAAGTGATTTGCTCAAGGTCACATGGGTAAGAAGGGACAAAGACAAAATCTGTACCTGGTTTTCCTACTTCCTTAGTAATGTATTTTTCATTATACAGGTACACAACAGGAAAGCTGAGGACTCTGAACCCAAGGATGTGGGGAATAGCCATGCTTCTAGCCTAGTACCCCCTTGGCCTCTTAATTTCTTACTTCTGCACCATATCCTCCAACATATTTTTCATTGACTTACCCTTGTGCCCACTCTTATTCATTCAACAAATATGCAAAGTACTATGTTCCAAAACTTCTTTTGAAAGTCCTTGACAGCAAGGGCTGCCATTCATTCATTCGCTGAAGTCACTGAGTATCAAAAGACATACTCACTTGCAGGGCCTTATCAAGCTGTAGAATTTCTGATATGTTTTCTTCTACAACATAAACAATAAGGAAATATATTTTGAAGGATCACATACATATAGCCTAAATAATTGCTTATAGTCTCAGGGAGGGAGAAGGGGAGGGAACAAGGGAAAAAATCTGGAACTCACAATTTTAGAAAATGAATGTTAAAAATTGTTTTTATATGTAATAGGGAAAATATCATTAAAGTAAAAATATTTCATTCTCTGCATTGAATGCTAACACAATACTTATGATGTTGCTCTCCATCTACAAAAATCCTGTCCCAATACTTCAGAGTATCATGGAGGTGACTCTGTTTCTAGACAAAACACAAATGTTATTGTTTTTTAATAAACTGGAATGGCTTAGAGTAGATTGACTCAGTGACATATTATGTCTGCTAACCAAGTATGAAGAGGCTCCGATACCATGAGATGATGCATTCTTGAGTGGCTGCAAAAAATGAAACAAAGTGACCTCACCAAAAATGGTTCAGTGTGGCTCCCCTAGATTTTGCAAATAGTAGCAGAGTGACCATCATCATTTCAGGAGTAATCACTGAATGATTGTGGGGGCAGGGAGTGGAGATGTTGTGGGGGGCATCTTCTGAGTAGAGAAGGAGGTAACCTTTAAATACTGCGTGGTTCAGGTCATCTAGATTGGTCATAAATTCCTGTGGAACAATTTCCCAGACAATCAAACCACCACCACTGCAGGAATGAGCTCACTCTATTCAGGTTCACTGGTACATAAAACAAGCCACCAGAAAACTCATTACTTCTGAGTAAAAATGGACTCTTTTCACCATGGTGCCCAGACCAGCACTTGGTTCTCTCTGTACATCATTCAAAAGATTAGCCTGTGTTCTCAGCCCTTGTACGTCTGTTAGAAATCGTAAGTAATGCTTTAAGAAGCAGGTCCTTCTCAATTATAATAAAATCTTATTTGTTTCAGGAGACTGCATATTCCAGCAGGAGAAGCCTTTTAATAAATTTTTATGATCCAGGACTGACCTATGCATTCTCATTCAGAGCTTGTTAAGCATAAATTCAGTGCTGAAGTTTATGTCGTCTTTCAGGAAGTACCCAAGATGTAGTCTCTGCATGTTGTCGCGTGGCAGATAAGGAAGAGGGGCAGGTGGCCTGGCTTCTGTAGCTTGACTTCATTGTTCCGCAGTGTCTTGCTTCTTCCTGTCCTTGCACCTGTACAGAGCTTAACTCCCTTTTCTTTTTGCCGTTTTTGTCTAGGGAACATATCTTTTGCCTTCTTGAGTATTATTTTCTTCTTTCTTTGTCTTTCCTCTAGAGTGTTAGGGTTGGGTCTAAATAAAAGCCTTTAACTCCTACCTCCGTCACTCCTCTCCACCTGACCATGCCCAATGGATAGAGCCCAAACTTCTTCAATTTGGCTCTTAGGACTCTACCCAACCTGACCAAAAACCAATATTTCAGCCTTATCTGTTATAATATTTGCATTGTGAGTTTCAAAATGCTGTGTGAAGGAATGAGGGAGTGGGGAACTGCATCCCCCAGCGTGCCTCAGGGGTCCCGCCTACTTCCTGGCGTGGGATTGGTCTAGGGAGGGGCCACGCCCCCCCTACTTCCAGGCGCAGGATTAGTTTATGTAAGGACCAATCCTGGACCAAGGAGCTCACCCTCTCTCTCTTTTATGAATGAGCATGGTGAATGAGGTGAGGATAAGAGTGAGTTAGTTTCAGCTGGGAAAACTCTGGTTTTATTTTTTATTCAAACTTTTGTTTGAATAAACTTTGGTTTTATTTTATTCAAAAGCTTTAGAGAGATTGGAGTGAGATAGAAGTTTTCTTTTAGCGCTTTCCTCAGCATTCTCTTCAAAATGATTTACCTAAGTGGATCACGTTTTCTCATCTGGAGCCTTTGTGTATAATCTTTCCTATGATGGGAATAGTCCATGCCTCCCATCTCTACTTATCAATATCTTACCCAGACGTCAAGGCTCTACTTATATGTCACTTCTTCCATGAAGTCTTCCATGATCCTCTCTGCCATAAATGTTATCAGTATAAGCTTATGTCATTCTTTCTTATACTACCCTGACAGACACCCTTAATGAATTCTAACTTTTCATATTCGTGTGCTCCTCTTACCTTCATTGATGCTCCCCCATGAGAGAAGCAGTCATATTTTATTGGTTTTTAATGAAATATTTGCATCTTCCTCTGTGCCTAGTGCAATGCAATTAATTAATTAATTAATGCTTATTAATTGTCTGTTAAATGAATAAATGAATAGTAGGTGCTCAAATTTATTTGCTTATTTCTTTGAGAATTTGGAGCTTTTCTAACGGTACAGCCACAAAATATTTCTAACATTTCCCTCATTTAAATCTGCATAAAGAACAAGAGCATCACACTCTCCAAAACTGAAGGAGTTTTTAATTAGCATCAGTCCTAAGCACAGACCAAGTTAGTGATAAGATTTGATATGATAAATATGATAATACATAATAAACATATGATAAGATTGGGACAAAGATTCTTCTTTAAGCTTTCTCCTTGCTGGCTCTATTATAGTGGCTAAAAACATTCATTCTTCCATAAATTCATTAAGTATTTGTTAAATGTTTACTAAAGTACTTTGATGAGCTCACTATTTTGATTTAAAGCATCCAAGGTAGCTACTGAAATGGAAATGTTCTGTCAAATAGGAACACCTATTTGATATTTGGCAGATAGAGCTGGTGCGGCCACTCCAGAGATCCTGAGAGCAGGGACGCTTGGACCAATATCCTGCTGTCCTGTGTGCATCATAGTGATTTCTAAAGTATTTTCTAAATTAGTCATGACTTCACTGGACAGATCTCTCCTCCCTTTCACCAGGAAACAAGAAGTGTGTAATAGGACACTTCACTTCTGATCTTGTACTGTGGCCTGGGCAATAAGAGACAGATAGACTTAAGCCTTGAGGGGTTTGTCTTTGAGAAGGGCTGGGTTGGGACTTGAATGGAATGTACACTGGATGGTACATGTGAGTAATGCTGCTGCTTTTAATACCTTAAATCAAATCTAATTGCACTATTTAAATGCCAGAGGGGTGGTGAAGGGGCATTTGATCGACAGCTAAGACGAGAAGAAAAAGGTGGTGGGTTGAGTGGACAAAAAAACCAAGATGTTTGATTAGAAAGGCAACATAGTACGATGGAAAAAGTTCAGATTTGGAGTTAGAGAACTTAGGATCAACCTGGGCCTCAGTGTCCTTATACATCCTTGTTGTACAGTCATTTTCCATCTCATCCATCTCCTGATGACCTCATTGGTGGTTTTCTTGGCAAAGATCCGAGTGGTTTTCTAGTTCGTTCTCTAGCTTATTTTACAGATGAGGGAAAAAAAGGCAAAGAGGGTTAGGTGACTTGTCTAAAATCATACAACTGTGTCTGAAGCCAGATTTGAACTCAGAAAGATGAGTCTTCCTAACTCCAGGCGTGGCATTATATCTACTGTGCCAATCCGGCTACCCTCATCTGGTCTGGATGGTCTCTAATATCCCTTCTGAGCGCTAGAGCCACGATTCTGTATTCATGTGTTGAAATGCACGCACATATTATACTTCTAGGCTGACATGAGGTTTGTTCATTACTAGCTGTGTGACTGAGAAAATAATTTAATATGTTCAGTTTCCTCATCTGTAAAGTAAGGGACCTGGAATTAATGACCTCCCTTGTCCCTTTAGGGTCCTGAGACAAACAAACAGCATCTCTAATATTCATAGTGACTTCCAGTAGGTTACACATGCATCGTTTATAATAATGGCCACCCCATTCTTTAAAATAAAATGTAGTGTCTCTTCCCCAAATTCAGCATGTCACATTACTTCTTGAATGCCTTTGCATAGGCCATCCCTCATACTAGGAATATATTCATTTTTCACCTCTGCCTCTTAGGACATGCATCCCTCTTCCATACTCAACTCAGAGATCTCTTCCTCTGTTAATGGTTCCCTGGTCCCTTCAACTAACACTAGGGCTCTCTCCCTTCACAAATTACCTTAAATTTCCTTGTTTATGGATCCATTTCCTCCTCCAGTGGAACATAAGCTATTTCAAGAGCAAGATTTGCATCATTTTGATTTTGGATCCCCAGCCCTTAGCCCAGGGTCTTGCATTTAGAAGGCGTTTAAATAAATGTTTCTTGTATTTCCGTATTGGTAGACCTTAGCCATTGCTAGCTCAGAAAAAGGACAAGATAAAGCTTTCAGGGACACTGAGGGAAAACATTAGTAGAAGGCTATTACACACAGGCAAATTTGCTATCCTCAGTGCACCCTACTACAATGTCCCATTTTGGGTAATTTGTGGGTGCTAGCTGTTTGTGTTCTCCACAATCATAAAGGTGGATGGATATGCACAAAGTGGTTTTGCCTATTCATAGTCTATGCTGCCATTTTATGTATTTTTTCTTTTGAATATAGTGTGAAGATTGGATTTAGCTATCTCCTGATTGTAACAATGAAGATATTTAGCTCTTCCTTTGTCCTGAAGATTAACTTCTAATCTCCTGATGGTAACAATGAAGGTACTTAGCTCTTCCTTTATTGGGAAGATTGAATTGTAATCCACAATCTATTTTTATATTTTAATCCTCAAAAGGTAATAACTCAGTATTTTAAGTAGATCTACCCATTTTAACTACAAAAAGGTGCTAAGTAACTGCAAAAAGGTGAACTAATCAAAAAAGGTGTTAGGTAACCAAAAAAGGTATAATCTGACCAAAGAAGGTGTGAACTAAAGAGTGGGTAGTTCTGGAGAGGAGCATCTGCTGTGATTGGTAGATGTGAAATTTAGGGGAGGTGATACATGAGAAAAAGATCTTTAAAAAGAGGATCAGAGGCCAGAAGAGGATATATTTGATTTGAGATTCGAGTTGGATGGAGGATCTCTGACTCAGAGTTGGACTGGAAGGCCTGGACCCCTGGAGGAACTCCTGCAGGAGACCTCAGACTGCTTTCCCTTTTAGACAGTCACCATTGGGGAGTGAAAGGCTGACTTAGTGACCCCTCCTTTCTGGAGGCTTGAAGCCTTTAGGAAAGGCCCATTGTCTTGAGACTTTCTCTCTCTCCCCTTTTCTCTCTTCCTTAATATCTTCCCTCTATTGTAAACAAACTACCCTAAATTCCATTTACTTTAGTAATTCATTTTGGGATTTAGAAACCAAATCCCTGGTGACCACCTATATAAATATTCAAGTCCAACCCACAATTAATTTTAACAATAAAACAAGAGAATGCAGTAAACATGAGGGGGGAGAGAGAGAGAGAGAGAGAGAGAGAGAGAGAGAGAGAGAGAGAGAGAGAGAGAGAGAGAGAAAACCAAAGACAAAAAAAGGTTGCAAAAGTCCATTCAAAAATGCAAATTCATACAATGCAGGCAGTACAGCAGATATCTCACCTTTGCAACATCTCTGCAATATGCCCCCTTCTGTGCTCTGGCATTGCCATCACTCTAGTGCAGGCCCTCATCACCTCACACCTGGACTACCACAGCAACCAATCCCATGGGTCTGTCTGCCTCAAGGCTCTTCCCACTACAATTCATTCTCTGTTCAGCCACTAACATGATTTTCTTAAAATGGACGCTTAATCATATTAACCTCTCACTCAATAAACTCTTGTGGCTTCCTATTGCATCCCAGAGTAGTAAATACAACATTCTCTGCTTGCTATTCAAAGCCCTTCGTAACCTATCCCCCTCCTACCTTTCCAGTCTTACTAGATTTACTTCCCACTACAGGTTCTCCTCTACAGTGACAATGGTCTCCTGGCTATTCCACAAACAAGGCACCTCATCTTTTAGGTCCAGACATTTCTTCTGCTGTCCCCCATGTTTGGAATGCTCTTCCTCCTCCATTCCAATTACTGGCTTTCTTAAAATCCCACTCTTTACAAGAATCTTTTCCGAATCCCTCTTAATTCTAATGCTTTTCCTCTTTTAATTATTTATCCTATAGGTTTATCTTGTATGAACATCCTTTCTACATTTTTGTTTGCATGCTGTCTCCCCATTAGATTATAAACTCCCAGAGGGCAGGAATGATATCTTTTCCCTTTTTCAATATCCCCAGAACTTAGCACAGTGTCTGGTACATAGTAGGTATTGATTATGCAGTCTTTTAAATAATAAATATTAATAGTAAATGTTGATTAATTGATAATCTCTGCCTCCAATCTCTCCATGCTCCTCTATATCCATTCATTTATCCATCCACTCATCATCCATCCATAGATTAATCAACCAAGTATTTATTAAGCACCTGCTATGGGAAGGATGCTTCACAGTTCTGCCATAATCTAATCTTCCATAAGTATAGATGTGATCTATCCCCTGCTCGGGAACCTTCTGTGGCTCCTCATCACTTACCAAACCCTGTAACCAGCCTTAGAAGGACTTCCACCATTGTATGCCAATCCATATGTATAGTGTACTATCCTTTTATATGTTCAAAACTCAATAGCCCAGCAAACTGTACTTCTCTTTTTCTCCAACATGGCTTGCTTTTGTGCATTTGCTCAATCTTCTTCCTATATCTGGAATGCCTTTCTACTTCATGTCTTCCTATTAACTTTCTATCCATCCTTCAAGATTTGACAAGTGGGGCAACTAGGTGGTTCAATGAATGGAGAACCATGCTTGGAGATGAAAGATCCTGGGTTCAAATTTGACCTCAGACACTTTTTAGTTGTGACATTGTGCAAGTCACTGAACCCTAGTTGTCTAGCCCTTACCACATTTTTGCCTTGGAATCAATACCTACTATTGATTCTAAGACAGAACATGAGGTTTGTTTTTTCGTTTTTTTTTTTAATGATTTAACAAGGGATATGAGATGAGAGGACTTGACTTTAAGACCTGGATCTGCCATTTATTAGCCATTTTCTAATTTGAAATGCAAGGGGATAGGATGCATGAGGTCTAGCATTTCTTCTCCCTATAGCAGTATGGGAATTTATGATTCTATATGATGCATGGGGAGTGGGGAATACTAGATTTTGAGTCATGGGTCACTAAACTTCTATCTGCCTTAGTTTCTTCTTCTATAAAAAGAGGATAGCAATAGCATCAAGTCCCCCCGGACTATTGTGAGGATCAAATGAGATGATATTTGTAAAATGCTTTTCAAACCTTAAAGTGCTTTATAAAAGCTAACTGGTGCTCTTGTGATTTTTCACTTAGAAATTGAGGTATTGTGCCTGGTACCATCTTCTTACTCCAGTATTGCAGAAATGTGGTATTTTATCTCTTGATACCAGTGCATATTATAATCATCTCCTTCATCTTGTTGTTTACACATTTTAGTTGTGTCTGACTGTGATTTCATCAGTTTGCCATTTCTTTTTCTAGCTTATTTTATAGGACCAAGAAACTTTGGCAAACAGGGTTAAGTAACTTGATCAGGGTCACACAGCAAGTAAATATCTGCGATTGGATTTGAACTCAGTAAGATGAGTCTTCTTGACTCCAGACCCAGCACTCTATCATGGGTTGACCTAGCTGCCCCTTCCTTCCCTTAGTCAATGTTAATATTAAGTTGTAACTAAAAAAGTCAACACCTTTGGGTCAGATTTTTTAGGATCCCTTTTAATTTGGCTTAGCCATTCCTCATGTGGCAGACACACAATTTGTTCTTGAGCCTTGTCCTTGAAGCCATTCCATCAGTCTAGCCTCACCCAGAGCTTCCAAAATGGTCTAGCCTTGAAGGAACCATAGTCATTTGGCACCTTGGTGAAGTAAAATGGTAGTACTGGAGCAGAGGATTTCACTACTGGGTGAGGAAATCTGACTCGACTCCAGAAGCATTTATTAAGCAAGACACTACTAAATGTTGAGTATAAAATTTGGGCCTGCCCCATACCTGTTAATTCAGTTTGGAGGTTGAAACTAAAGGAGGAATTCTAGGTCATTAACAGTCAACAGAAGGAGGTTTACTTAGCTGTAACACAGAAAAGCTATTCAACAAGAATGCCTTGGACATCTTTGCCTTCCTCCCCACCAAGGGAAGGGCATAGAAACTCTCATTACCTTAGACATCCACTGAGTCTGAAGAGCCTCCTCATTCCAAAGTTTTTACCACCTTAGGTGACCAGGAAGTCATTCCAATATGACCAGGGTCTAACAGGAAGCTTCATTGAAAGAGGCACCAATTGAATGCTAAATTAACCTAAGCTCTGTTGGGCTGGTTTTTTATATATGCATATATAATGTATAAATATATACATATATTGCATATAATTATATATTATATAATAACTATATGCACTATTCCTATATTCTATAATATATAAATAATATAGTCTAAATATAATTATATACAAAATATAGTTATATGGCAAATTATATTTGTTATTTTTATAACTTGGAGACAAAGTTAAGAATTATATACTTCTTATAAGGATAATAGTATTAGTTTATTGTAGAATAGGGAAAATTTGGGTTAGTTAGATCAGGAAGGATCAGTGTAGCTTGTGGAAACAGGAGAAGTGGTTCCTTGTGGAACCAGGGAGTTTTATTTGGGTGGAGTTAGAAGCCATTAGTGTTAAAAATCCTTTTGTATCCTTATATTCTCAACAAATAGTTTATTTTTGTATAACAAGAGTCTCCTTAGCATCTTTGCATTGTGCCTGGCCTGAAGAGAAGTTCACTTATGAGCGTCACTTCATTTATATAAACTGAAGATACTTTTAAAGCACCGCAAGCAGAGTATCAAATCTCTTTATATCAATAATCAATTCATCTGCCCATCATTTTTACAATATGTTTGTTATGTACATAACATATGTACATATTTCTTATATGATGGTCCTATCACATTGGGATTATAAAGACAAAAACAAAAAGTTTGCATTCTATTGAAGGTATATAAAGGCTAAATACAAAATGTATGCAGAGAATAAACAAAGTAATTTTCAGGGATGTAGGAGCTGAAAGAATGCTAATAACTGGGAGCCAATCTGTCAATAAATATTGATTTAAATACCTATCAAGGACCAAGAACTGTGCTAAAGGGATTGGTATATAATACAAATACCAATGTGTGATCCTGGGAAAATTATTTAATCTCTCAATGCTCTAGGCAATTCTCTAAGACTGTAGGTTGTGGGGAAGCTCCTAACCTACATTGTCAGAGGGAATGACACTCAGGTGTTCCCTATACCACTGAAACCAGTGCCTGCCCCTTTCCCAACCAGGTTCAAATGGGTGATACTATAAAATGAAAAAAAGGAACTGCCCTATGCTCCCTTGTTTGTTTGTTTTTTAATAGTTTATTAGATGTGTTCTTTCCAAGACAAAAAAAAAAAAAAACCCTGGAAGTACACCTATTTATTACTTCACCAATACAAAGTGTCTTTTTGAACTGAACATTTGTAAATTATGGGGAACACTGGGAAAACATTCCTTAAAGAAGTTTTAACTTGACCAGGGGACAATAGAAGGATTATGTAAATTGCATTTCTTAACATGAGCAATATAGCTAACAAGCAAAAACAAAATTTTCTTAAGGTGTGAAGACTAGCAGAAACCTGTTTAACCAATCGAACAAAACATTAAAAAGGAGTCCAGGAGGCAAACTAGAGTAGAAAACCCAAGAAAGAGACAGAAAGAAGTTGCCTAATGTCAGTCAGCCAAGATGTTTGCTGACAACCTGTTTTAAGGGTTTTCTGAAATGGGAAAGCTCAGTGTCTTAATTTGATAAATCACATTATTGACTCCAAAGACTTACAAAGTGCAAAGAAGGCAAGAAAAATACTGAATTCTACTTTGTAACTTCTTGCAAAGATCTTCCATCAGGATTCGTCCTTTTTCTTGCCAAGAATGCTCATGTTCTGAGCCATCTCATACTTTGGCAGACTTCTTTTTCTCCACCCTCCTTCTCATCCTTCCTTCCTCCCCACAAACTTCCTACCAAGGTTGGAAAACCTGCCAACCCCTCCCCAACTGACTTCCCCCCTCTCCCTCCATCACCCCCCACCTCTCTCCATTCAATTCTCAGTTCAACAAGTTTTGAATTCTGGACAAAAATGGATTTTTTTTTTAAACTTTGAAGAAAACACACTCTTTTTCTGATGGCATCTCAAGTGTCAGATGAAATAAACTGGCCTTTGTTGCTCTCTCCACTGTAAAAGATTATATGTGGTATATGTGGTCCCCTCATCTGGGGGTGATGTCAGAAGGTTATGTCACATTAGTTGACAGTAAAAGGCAAGCATTGTCCAGACTGGAGCTTTTAGAGTAGCAAGACTCTTCAAGGAGCTGGTCAGCCTACATGAAACTACTAAACTATTGAAATTCTGGATCCACTGAGTCTTAACTTGGCAGAACCATGATGACTACCCCCAAATTTCTGGTGTATATTTCCTGCCCTTTTTAGATCCAATTTCCATATTATATATTTTTAAAATTCTTACCTTCTGTCTTAGAATAAATACTAAGCATTGGTTCCAAGGCAGAAGAGTGATAAATAGTGGGCAATTGGAGTTCATGAGTTGCCCAGGGTCTCATATCTGGGAAGCATCTAAGGCCAGATTTGGACCTCAAACCTCTCATCTCCAGGCCAGATTCTCTATCCACCAAGCCCACAAGCTACCCCCAATTCTCATATTTAAAAGAGACTCACAAAAGTTTATAATCCAGGAGAATTTCTATCCTAGGTAGTCTAGTTTGGATGATGCACATATAGACATATATCCACATCTACACTATACATAGCTGTAGGTTCTAGAGTTGTCTGATTTTTATGTTAGCTTCTAAAATAGGAGGTACACAAAAATGGAATGGGCTGCCTTGGGAAGTAATTGTTTTCCCAACTGGAGGTCTCCAAAAACATTAGTTATTGTCATTGGGATTTTTTTTCTTTAATTTTTTTTCTTCAATTACAGGACTAGAGAGCTGCTGAGACCTCTTCCAATTCTTCAATGCTGTGATTCTGAAATTATACAAAGATGACAAAATATGTAGTTGGGAGTAGGGGGAAGAGAAAATAAAATAAAAGGCCTCATATCCACTGATTTGTTTTTTACTTTTTCTACATATCTTTACCTTTGTAGATTTTCCAGCATTGTCATGAAGTAGACAGAGGAGTATCAGTGTAAGAGCTGAGGCACAGAAGAGTTAAGACCATTTATTTCACAAATTTTACTGACTTTACACTTTGTGGGTGATTCTGCCTGCCTCACACTTCTCTCCCTTCATCCCCCATTGTCATAGTATTTCTATTCATAGAATGATAAAAACATAGCTCTAGAGCTAGAAGGGACCTCTGATGTCCTCTTGGCTAATCCCTCATTTTATAGATGAGAAAACAGAGGCCCAGAAAGATCAAGTGACTTTCTCAATGTTGCTCAGTGCTAGACCCTTAGATTTGTATCTAGGTCATATGACCCCAACTCAATATTGCTTTAAAATCAAGTTCCATTTTTAAAAATTATAAGGTATTTATTTTTTCTCCCTTCTCTACCAGGAAAACCCAAATTCTCATTATAAATATGCATATTCAAGTAAGATGAATTCCCCTATTAGCTATGTCCAAAAATGTTCATTTCATTCTACAAATTTAAGTCAGCATCTTGTGATCATGAGGTGGGCCAAATTCTTCATCCTTTATCCTCTGAAATCATAGTTCACCACTGAATAGATGACAATTCTTTTTAAAAAAATGTATTTATTTATTCATTTGGCCAATACATTCAATACCCAATCAACTCCCTTCTCTTTCTCCTTTCGTTAGAGATGGTATTTGACAAAAAGATATGTTTATATATGAAACGATGTTCTTCCTATTTATCAGTTCTTTCTCTGGAGGTAGAGAACAGTCATTCTTCAAACAATATTTCTGTTGCTATATATAATGCTCTCTTGGTTCTTCTCTTCAGTCTTGGTAATTTATTGGAGGACTTGCCATGTTTTGTTTTGAATTAACTTTTTTTTTTTTAATGGTGCAGCAGTATTCCACCACAATCATATGCCACAACTTGTTTAGCCATTTCTCAATGATCGGCATCCCTTCAATTTCCAGCTCTTTGTCACCACAAAGAAAGCTGCTATAAATATTTTAGAACACATAAGTTCTTTTACTCTTTTTTTCCCTGATCACTTTAGGAAATAAACTTAATAGCAGTACTGCTGGTCTTTAAATTTTTTTAATTGTTTATTTTTATTATTTATTTATTATGTTATTGTTATATTTATTTTTACAGTGTTACTATCATGGCTCTGGTTCTGCTCAATTCATCCTACATCAGTTTATCCAAGTCTTTCCAGGTTTTCCTGTAATCATTCTTTCATCATTTCTTACAGCATAATTAGCTTTTATTGTATTCATATACCACAATTTGTATAGCCATTCGGCAATTTAGACACACATCTCTGTCTCCAGTTGTTTGCCACTATGCAAAGAGCTCTTTGGAGTATAACCCTAGTAGGGGAATTGCAGGGTCCATGGGTCTACACAGTTTAGTAACATTGGGATGTACTTCAAAATTGCTTACTTGAATGGCCATTTAAGAAAATATACAGCTCATTGCCTCAAATAGAAGAACATTTAGAATTCCTATATTCCTCACAGACCTGGATCTTGCTGTAGTTACTAGAGAATGAGTTCGTTTTATGGAATCAGAGAATCTTAAGAATTGGAACACATGGTGTGGTCTAGTCACCAAGCATTTATTAAACACTTACTATGGTCCCTGCATTGTGGAAAGGTCTGAACGTAATACAGAAAAAAAGAAAATCCCTGTCTTTGAGGAGTTCACAGTTTAATGGGGGAAGACAACCTACAAACAGAAATTGGAAGGGACTGGGAGAAAGTACCCGTGTGGAGGGCATGGAGGAGAAGTAGAGGGAGTCAGGAGTGTAGCTGGGAAATCACTGATGGAGTAAAATGGTGGGCTGAGGTTCTTCCTTAAAATGGAGCTTCTGGGAAGAACTGATAAATCAGAGGAAGAAGTCTCAGGAGTAGGAGGGCCTCTCCAACTAGATGATACAGATATCTTCAGGTAGTATTGCAGACATTCCCTCTAAAACATCCTTAACATATTCAGTGTTTGAAAAGCACCAATGGTGGACAACTCACATTCCACCAAAGTAGACCACACCAATTTAGGACACTGTTGTTATTGTTATTATATATTAATATTTTATATATCCACTTATATGCTTATAATCTAAATTTATATGCTTATAATATATAAACATAACAATATGTGTATAATATTAGCATGTATTATATCAAGAAGGTCATCTGCATATTGAACCCAAAGCCCTCATCTTCAAACCACCTATCCTGGCTCAATGAGCAGAATTAAGCCTTTCAGATATCTTAGCAGTTATTTTATCATGGAATCACAAGGTTTAGAGCTGGAAGGGACCTTAGCTATCATATTATTCAATCTCGTTTTACAGATAAGGAACTTGAGGCCCATAGAATTTAAATGATTTGCCTGAGGTCCCAAAGGTAGGATGTAACAGAGAACATCCTGTAATTGAAGTTCAGTATTCTTTTCATTACATTATGCTGCCTCCTTCTATCTTTTTCTCCCCAAAGTAAACATCCTCATTTTCTTCAACCACTCTCATATGATGTAATTTTAATTATCTCACCATCTCAATCACTTTCCTCTTATCAGAAAAAAAGAAACTAGCATATAAACTATAAGTCAATGTTCTTCTTAAAATGTTTTGTCCTGGATTAGATATAAAACCCCAGATGTTTGCTCAGTACAAGGAACAATGATTTCCCCTGATCTAGGCACTATTTATGAATGGATACTCATCCAATCTAGACCCTGTTAGTTTTGAAATAGTTATATCATGTTATAGTTCCTTTTAAGCTTGTAGTCTCTAAAATTCTCAGATTTATTCATATCAAGTATTGTAATGCCAGATCTGTAATCCTGTATTTGTACAATTCATTTTTTGAACCTTGGCAGGACTTTACATTCAGAGTTTTACCACATAATTTCCAAATGTTTATTATTTTTTTGTCTATCATCTTTCTTTCCTAATGTACATCCCTTCCCCTCTTCTAGAAAGTAATTCTGTGGGTTGTAGGTATGTGGGTGTCTGTCTGTGTGTTGGGGGTTGTATGTTACGAGGAAACAGCATTAGAAAACTGTTGTCGACACATATTCCTTAATGTAAAGAATTTTTAAAAAGGAAAAAAATAGCCTAGTATAACTAGCCAGCATATAAGTATACATATGGGCCATTGACTCCCATAGTTCCCCACCTCTATAAAGAAGGAAGAGAAGGGCATTCTCATATCTCCTTCAGAGATCTCTCTTTTTAAGAGTGAGTCATTATTCAGTTTTAGCATTTAGTTTAGTTTTTTTTTTTTAGGTAGGAAGGAAGGAAGGAAGGAAGGAAGGAAGGAAGAGGGAGGGAGGGAGGGAGGGAGGAAGGATGAAAGAAAGAAAGAAAGAAAGAAAGAAAGAAAGAAAGAAAGAAAGAAAGAAAGAAAGAAAGAAAGAAAGAAAGAAAGAAAGAAAGAAAGAAAGAAAGAAAGAAAGAAAGAAAGAAAGAAAGAAAGATTAGCATTTAGTTTTAATAGTTTTATCGTTCATTTCATTCCCACTATCGTCTATTATCTGCTGTAGACATTTATCTATTAGTTTTTGGTGTTTTATTTTTCTTCAAGCATCTCTATCTTTTTATTAGCTTATCTTTAACAAAACTTTTGTTACATTTCCCCCCAGTTGAATGCTTCCTTTATTATCTTATCTGCATTAATTTTGTTTAAGGCAAAGCTTTTAATTTTTTTTATTTTTTCATTTAAAATTTTTATTTTATTTTATAGTTGACTGTATTGTTTTCCTGTTTCTTCTCATTTTATTTTGCATTGCTTCCTATGCCTTCCAATGTTTTTCTGTATCCATCATATTTATTGTTTCTTTTTAAAATTTATTTTCATTTATTTATTTAATATTATCTAATTTTATTTATTTATATTATTTATCATTATTTATATGTAATATACAGCACATGCAACATATAATATTATATTAATGTATTAATATTATGTAATAATATATAAAATGTATTATATTATTATAATTTCATATAACATAATGTCACAGATAAGATATTTTATTTATGTTGTATATCATATACAAATATAAATATTATTTTATTTATTTATTTAATTTATATTATTTTTTAATTTAAAAAAATTTTAGACAATGGGGTTTAAGTGACTTGCCCAGGGTCACTCAGCTAGGAAGTGTCTGATGCTAGATTTGAACCCAGGACCTCCCATCTCTGGGTCTGACTTTCAATTCACTGAGTCACCCAGCTGCCCCCATATTTATAGTTTCTTACAGTGTGGTAATATTATACTATGCTTATGCACCATAGTTTCACTTATTTTCCAGCCAATAGAAACCTACTTTAATTAATTATAGCTTTTTACTACTATAAAAAAAGTTTTGAAATATGGGGCATCTAGGTGGCACAGTGGATTGAGAGCCAGACCTGTAATCAGAAGGACCTGGGTTCAATTATGGCCTCAGACACTTCCTGGCTGTGTGACCTTGGGCAAATCATTTTATCCTAGTTGCCTAGCTTTTCCCACTCTTCTGCCTTGGAGCTAATACTTACTATTGATAGAGATGAGGGTTTAAAAATGTTTTTCAGTAAGTATTTTGGCATGTCTGAGATTTTTACTTTCCACATTGCTCTCCTTGAGGCACATGCCCAGAAATGAATCTCTAAGGGTATCGATATTTTAATCACTTTCCTAGCATAGTTTCAAGTTATTTTCCATGGTATTTAGACTAATTCATGGCTCCATCAACACCAATTGGTATGGCTGTTTTTCGACAACCCCACCAACACTGATTATGATTTTTCATCTTGTAGCATTTTTAAAATCTTTTTTTTTTTTTAGTAATTTCATTAGTTAGGGACTAGTTTTAGTGATTGCCATCACTTTCTCATATACTTAGTAGTAGCTTATAATGGTTCCTATCTTTTGACCACTTACTCATTAGGAACAGTTATTGGTGTTATGTAGTTGTCTTGGTTCCTTCCTTTAGACGGTGGATATCATATTCTCCACAGAGGTATTTGGTGGAAAGACTTTCCCCAACAGTCTTTTTCTTTTATCTTAGTCATATTAATTTTATTTGCACAAAGCTTTTAGGTTTCTTATGAAAGAGATTATTTATTTTCTTATGATCATATCTATCCCTTATTTAGTTACAAACTTTCCTCTTACTATGAAAGATACCTGCTCTGTTTCTTTTTAAAAATTAATGGTATAATCTTTAATATTCACATCCCATATCCTATTTGAATTTATTTTAGTATATGATGTGAAATGTTGTTCTAAGCATAATTTCTGCCATATGACCAGTTTTCTCAGCACATCTGGTTAAATAGAGAGTTCTTCCCAAGTAATTTATTTTTGGAGGTTTATTAAATAATAGTTTAATAAATTCAGTGATCTTGGATTCTTCCTTATCCAACTTGATATTCTTTTTTTTTTAATGTTTTGCATTTATGCCCTTTTATAACATATCCACCATTTCTCAGTGACTTTCTCCCTCCCTCTAATAGAATTCCCCCCTTATAACAAAGAAATATAGGCAAAAAAATTAATGCATTGACTATGTCTGATGACATATGCCACATTTCCTATCTATAGTGCATCCTGTCTCTAAGGGGTTTGCGACTTCACCACGAGTCCTCTGAAACTTACGGAATTAACCAAGAGTTCTACTTTTACATTCAATCCTTTTTTATCTTAAAAAAATTGTCATTTCATCTTTTAAAAAAATTTAGAAAGCCAGTGGAATTGTGCATCAGCTACGGGAGGGGGGTGGGGAAAGGGGAGGAAAAGAACATGAATCTTCTAACCAAGGAAGAATATTCTAAATTAATTAAATAACATTCCCCCCCCCCCCCAAATTTAGAGCAACCATTTCAATCAGTCAAGATAATAATAGTTCAGAACCTTTTGAAATATATAATCAATGGTATTGACTATTTTTTGCATGGCAGACCCCCTACTTCAGATTTGTGGAATGTGCAAGTTTGATCATGTCTTTTAAAAAAATTAATTAATTAAGAATATTTTTCCATGGTTACATGTTTATGATTTTTCCCACCCTTCTTCCCTCCCTCCTCCCAGATCTGACGAGCAATTCCACTGGGTTTTACATGTATCATTGTTCAAATCCTATTTCCATATTATTCATATTTGCAATAGAGTGATCATTTTAGGTCAAAATCCCCAATCATATCCCCATCAAACCATATATTGATCATATTGTCTTTTGAAACAATACAGTAGTAGATAGAATGCCAAACTTGGAATCACCGAGAACAGAAGTGCAATCCTTCTTCAACCTCTTACTGGCCGTGTGACCTGAGGAGATCGTATTCTTTTTGAGCCTCAGTTTCCTCATTTGTAAAACAGGTATAAAACAATACTCATAAAGTTACTGTGAGGGTCGAATGAGATAATGTCTATAAAGCACTTTGCAAACCTTAAAGACCTACACAAGTGTGAGCTATTATTCCTTTTTCCTTCTAGTTATTCATAAAAAGTTGAATACTTGAGGACTTCTTCCCAACCGACACAGAGTGGCCTCTACATAGTTATTTACCCTCATGCATTTCTATTTCTTGACATAGCTTGTTTTTTCATCAGTGTGTCAAGGGAAGGGCTTCCCAGACTGCGATGACCTTTGCCTCTGGCTGCCATCCCACTTCCACTGGAGTAAAGCAGCCCTGGGCATAGTCCACAGGGAAAGCAAGAAACCCAGAGAGCAGCTGTTTTCAGAACAAGATTCCTCTTGGGATTTGGCAGAATTGCTCCATCAGCTGCTTTGACCATTTTTTTTTTCTCGTAGGTTAACATTGGGTAGAAACTATCGATCGATGAACATATATTTGTGAAATATGTACTGTATCCCAGGCACCGTGCTAGAACCTGCAAATGCAAAACCAAAAATATTGCCATTTTTATTTTCAAGCAACTTACATTCTATCAGAAAATGATATGAATACTTATATGCATAGGGAAATATAGCCAGAGCCTAAACCTGCCATTTCATTGGTGAAGGGAGTTCCTGGTCAGGTAATTCCCTCTGTCGATGCTACTTGAAAACCATCCAGGGGTGTATTAGTAAATGTTTAACAAGCTGCTTCCTGGAAATACACTTAAAAAAAAAAACCCAAACCCTCTTACCTTCTGCCTTGGAATTAATACCAAGTATTGGTTCCCAGGCAGAAGAACAGTAAGGGCTAGGGAATTGGGGTTAAGTGACTTGCCCAAATAAAAACACTAGAGTAGAATATTCTAAGGAACTTAGCAGAGTGGATACAATAGAAATAGAAATAGAAATAGAAATAGAAATAGAAATAGAAATAGAAAATGTCTGAGGCCAAATTTTAATCCAGGACCTCCCATGTCTAGGCTGGACACTCTATCCCCCTAGCCAACTACCTGCCCCTACATACCTGATATACTTTGAAAATTTAATTTGTATTATTAACATTTTCTCCATGACTTTTTTTAAAGTATAGACAATTAATAAAACAATAAACTGAGCTCTTAGTTGCAGCAGTTCTTGATTTTCTTGATGGAAATGTTCACCCTCAAAATTTAACACTTGGCTCCTATAAGCCATTATAAACTGAGTTCCATGTACCTTTGGATCATCTTTGCAGTTTAGTCTTAGTAGTCTGGAATGCTAAGAGACTGAGAGATTCCCATGGTGTCACACAGCTAGTGTGCACAAATTAGGACTTGAACTCAGTTCTTCTTGTCTGCCTTTATCCACAATATAATTCTTTTTTTTTCCATAGAAAATATATTTAAAGTAGAGAAAGTCATCTCCTAGAAGAAGACACTGAAACTAGGAAGATCAAGAGAAGACTCATGTAGGAAGAAGCATTAAAATAAAGCGTTCAAAGAAACAAGAGTTTCTTGACTCCTCTTCCTGAGTTCAAATCTGGTCTCAGGCACTTACTCAGTCCTGTTTGCTTCAGTTTCCTCCTCTGTAAAACAAGTTGGAGAAGGCAAGGGCAAACCACTCCAGTATCTTTGCCAAGAAAATCCCAAAGGGTCACCAAGAATGTGAAACGACTGAAAAACAGCCGAAAGGGATTAAAAAAGGTGGAGGGAGTGCCTTTCGGATTTAGGAGAAGCTCAGGCAAAGCCCCAGATAGAAGAGAAGAAATGTTGTACACAGGGAATAAGTAAGCTAATTTTGTTGAGCCATAGAATTAGTGAAGGAAGATATAATGTATTATGAGTCTGAAAAGGTAAGATGGAGCCATAAGCCATACTTGGGGTATATCCTAGAAGTGGAATCAATCTTGATCAAAGGGTATGAACATCTTAGTCACACTCTTTGCATAACTCCAAACTGCTTTCTTGAATGTTAGACCAATTCACAACTCTACCAAAAGGGTATTAAAGTGCTTTCTTTTCCACAATCATTCAAACATCAACTATTTACCTTTTTTTTTTTCATTTGTCAATTTGCTGGGTGTGAGGTGAAACCTCAGTGTCATTTTGATTTATGTTTCTCTTACTGTGAGTGATTTTAGCAATCTTTCATGGAGTTGTTAATAGCCTGCAATTCCTCTTTTGAGAACTGTTTATTCACTTCCTTTGATCATTTATCTATTACGGAATGGTTTTTGGTGTTACATATTTCTTCAAGTCTTTTATATTTCTTGATTATCAAAGCATTACAAACCCTCTGCTGAATTATTTTTCCTTAGTTCACTGCTTCCTTTCTGATCCTAGTTGCATTAATTTTGGTTTTGAAAAAGCTTTTTAATTTCTTTTGATTTGTCAATCTAGTCTGTATTTTATAGCTACTGCCATACTTTGGATTAGAATTTACTCTCTTTCCAAAGCAGTAAAAGGTATGTGAATGATTCTGCTTATTTTCTAAATTTCTTCTGGTATGGTCTTTAACATTCAGGTCACATTGTCATTTAGAATTTATTGTGATATAGGTTACATGATATTGACCTAAACCAAATTTCTACTAGACTACTTTCCAGTTTTCCCAGCATTCTTTAAAGTGGGAAGTTCTCTGCCCTGGCGTGTATTTTTAGGTGTTTATCAAGCACTAGATTTTTGAGTTCAATTATTTCTGGTTTATTTTTTTGTTTTTGTTTAGATTATTCCACCTATATACTTTAATATATGTATAAGAGCTAACTTTGGCTGAGGAGATCCTTTAGGCTAGCATTTTGTTCTATAGAATGAAATGTAATATCAAAAATAAAATTTTAAAAACACCCATACCATGTATTCTCTTTGGACTTAGAGTCAGAGGAACTGATTTTAAATCTTACTTTCTCTGTTACTTACTATCTGAGGGAAACTTGGGTAAGTTCCTTAAGTTGTTTTCGAATCAGAATCTTGATCTATCAAATTTAGGGGTTGAACTAAATAATTTCAAAGATTGCTTCCATTTTTCCATTCAATAATTCTATGATTCTATGACTGCATTATGCTTAAGGACCCCCTCAGCTCTAAATCCAAAAATGCTTCTAAATAGAATATAACACCCAGGGGGCAGCTGGGTGGCTCAGTGGATTGAGAGCCAGGCCTAGAGATAGGAGGTCCTGGGTTCAAAGCTGACCTCAGACATTTCCTAAATGTATGATCCTGGGCAAGTCACTTAACCCCCATTGCCTGGCCCATACCACTCTTCTGCCATGGAACCAATACACAGTATACAGAAGGTAAGAGTTGTAAGAGAAACAAAAAAAGAATACAACACCCACGAATGGCATCCAGAAGATATCTTAAAAATAACTAAACCCCTTTTCAGTTCTAACATCTTTTAAGTCGAGGGAAATTAGCATGCATCCAGACTTTTGATATTCCTAAGAACATCTTTCAGAAGATCATTTTGATTAATTATGAAATAATTTTTAATGGACTCCTTGAGTTTAGTTGATATTTAGCCCTGAGGTATGACAGGATTACTATGCCTTTATTTGTTTATTTATTTTTTTAGCTGTGACTTCATCAAGGTAAGGAACTCTCATGGCAAGTAAGATGGTACAGTGGAGTCACCTTACTCCTGGGCCTGGAGTCAGAAAGACTTAACTTCTTGAGTTCAAATCTGGCTTCAGATATTGATTAACTGTGGGACCCTGGGCAAGTCATTTCATCTGTTTGCCTTGGTTTCTTCATCTGTAAAATGGACTGGAAAAGAAAATGGCAAACTATTCTAGTATCTTTACCAAGAAACCATTCTTCCCCCCACCAAAAAAAATGGGGCCACAAAGACACAACTGAGCAATAACAAAAGGAACTCTCACTAAGGAAACTCTCTATGCCACTTCAGACCAGGCATCTACCTGCTCAGCAACATAGTCTTAGAGAGTTGCCTGGGAACACTAATAAGTGACTGGCTAAGGGTCACCCAGAAAGCGTTTGTCATAGGCAGGCCTTGAACCCCAAATGCTATTGATTCAGAAATGGACTTCACAACTCCAATTTGCCCCATGAATCTACGTCCTAAGTCATTTGATCCATTTTCCTGTCATGAGACCTGATTTTTTTTTATGTTTGTAATGATTTTTAGAATCATAAAAGAGTCAGAATCACAGAAATTGAGAGGAAGAAACATGTCATTGGTTAACTAGTCCAACTAATGCATGAAAGGAAGCTCTGTTATAATTTACCCACCAAGTGCTCATCCAGGCTGTGCTTGAAGAGGGGAATCCTACTACCTCTTGAGGCAGTCCATTCTACCTGTGGACAGCTTCCATTGCCATTTTACCCCCTTACAGCAAGCCTAAATTAATCTCTTTATTAAAGTCATTGGAAACACCAATGTTTTTTCATTTCAGTGGGTTGTCCTCCGCCAGGGGAGGTTGTCCCCCATTCCAAAGGTCGAGTTAATCATAGTTTGGCTCTTTAACCTACCATTTCCTTGCAAAGAAATTAAACAAATAAACAGATGCCTCTTTTTGTGTGTGTGAGTGTTTCGGCTGAGGTTGAGAGGCTCATAAAACACAATGTCGGGATGTACCATCTGCTGGTTCTACAGTGGCAATGCACAGACTTACACTATTCCCAGACAAGGATGGAAAAGCTTTGTCAGAAAGATACAATCTTAGTTTTTGAGAGAATGACAAAATGAGCACAGGGCAGGGAGGCCATTCCTTTTGGCATATCTAGGTATATATATGTGTGAGGGGGAGAAGGTATTATGGAGACTCATGATATTTTACTTGGGAAATTTGTAAAGTGAACAGGTTTGGAAAAGCAACTTTCACTCTAAGCCTATAAACAAAGAATGCTGGAAAGATGAATGGTGGGGTAGCCAGTGGCAAAAGTAATCACAGTTTTACTGGCTTCCCTTTTCTCCCCATCCCTCACCTTAGAGTTTGGCCCAGTTATTTTTATCATTATTATAACCACAGAAAAACATTGAAACTAGAATGACCTTTGAGAGCATGACGCTAAATGCTTTATTTTTTATAGATAATGAAATTGGAGTCCAGGGAGGAAATGTGATTTTTCCCACAATCCCAAAGGTATCAATGGAGATTCAATTCCAGGTTCTTTGATTCCAGCTCCTATACTCTTTCCACTACACCATACTACCTCCCTTTAGGCCCAGAGGAGCATAAATATTGATCTGGAAAGGAGCTTAGAGGTCATTTAATTCAACTCTTCATTTTACAGTTGAAAAAAATGGAGGCCTAGAAAAGTTAATTGAGTTGTCCAAGCTAACAACAGCTAACAAAGGAAAGCCCAGGATTCACTCCCAGGTCTTTACTTCTTGGATTATTTGGCTTACCATTATTTACTGAAAAAAAGAAACAGAGATTTCATTTCCAGGAACAGCTAGGTGGCATACTTCAGAGATGTCAAATACCAGTCCAGCTGTATATGACAGCAACACTCCAAAAGAACCATCGTAAAATGTAATTGGAAAACATTTAACAAATTAATAAAATATAGTAGAACACAGATAATCTGAATATGTGGTTTTCTAAGTCAATATGCATGAGTTCCTTAATCATTCCTTACTATTTAGTGGCATTTTTCTATTCAAGTTTTACACAACTGTTATGGGTGAAAGGGCAGATCTCTGACAGTCCATGTTATGAGATTCTTCAATTTCAGATCTTAACATTCTGTGTTATTTATTCCTAGAGTCAGCGTGCTCTGTTTTATGGTCTAAGGTCCCTTCCAGCTTTAACATTCAATAATCTAAGGTTAGAGATGTCAAACTCAAGGCACAGGGACCAGAAACAGCAACTAAACTCTCAAGTGAGGTCTGAAAGATTAAGATGCAACTGAGAAATGTTTAACTAGCTAAATAAAAATATAGTATGGATAATTTTGATTTATAATTTCTAAAACAATATGCAGCAGGAGGGATCTATTTCTACTTGAGTTTGACATCACTATTCTGGGGTTCCCTCAAACTCAAGTATTTTTTGTTCTCTGTTCTCTTCCCAACTTAAAGCAGTCAGTCATCTAGCATTTTTTAAAAGCACCTACTATGTGCTAGGTATTGTGCAAAGAGATGGGATTTTTTTAAGGGTCTTTTCTCTCAAGGAGCTTATGTATACAACTGTATCCAAATAAAAGACAGGATCAATTGGGAATAGTCTCAGAGAGAACACACTAAGATTATGGAGGACCAAGAAAGGCTTCTTTTAGAAGATGAAGAAGGAAAGAGTTTCAGGCATGGGGGATAGTCACTGAAAATGCTCAGAGTTGGAAGATGGAGGACTGTCACTGAGGAATGACAAGGGGGCCAGTGCCAACAAATCAAAGATTAAGGAGGGGATTAAGGCATAAAAAGCCTAGAAAGGAAGGAAAGGGCCTGGTCATAAATAACTTTAAAAGCCAAAGAGAGGATTTCCTATTTGATCCTGGAGGCAATAGAAAGCCACTGGGATTCATTTAATATTAAATATTATCTAATTATAAAATCTAATCCTAAAAAAATAGGATGAGGGAGACATGGGCTTATTTGTAGACACAAGAAACAGGCAAATAGAGAGGAAGTGATCTAAGGGTAGAAAGAGTAGAGATGATAGAGGGGGCAACCTGATCAAGAAGTCTCAGAGAATGAAATTATTTGCAAATGTAGAGATTAGTCTTGGTAGAAGAAAAGCCTCTCTTCTTTTGAAACAGAAATGAAGGAGGAAGCAGTGGTAGAAGACATATGAATGACATGAGATGAGGAACCAGGGGAAAAGAGGGAGCCCTCTGAGAATGCCTAATTTTTTTTTCAGTGAAGTATGAGGGAAGAAAGTATGAAAATGTTTGAAAGAGCTGCTGTGATAAGTGGGATTAGTGAATTGATGAGGGTGGCATAAACGACTGATCTCTTTGTCAACAATAAAGGTCCAGTTGAGATACTTAACACATACTTGTAGTGAATTTGGTCCAAATGGGTTCATAATTTTCTTCAGGTTTGCTCAGCAGGAGTGAAGGTTACAGAAAGTGGGAGTGATCCAAGCCTGGGATTTGGAAATGATCATCTTCAATAGGATAAAGGTGCAAGGGACTTGAGAGAAGATAGTGTAAAGTTGAACTGTTGAAGTGGTTCACCAAGGACTAAAGATGGGAAAGGGAAAAGACTATCTAGAATAGGGGTGATAGTCTGAGGGAAAAAAAAAACTGAGGCATGGTGGGATTGGAGTTTGTCATAAAAACAAATGATTAGAGTTATAAAGTAGAGGCAGAGGTGGAATGATGGTGAAATAGTGGAATTACGATTAGATAAAAGAATTGTAGAGTTCGTGAACTTTGATGTGTAAAGCTTGTCATGGCAAGATCAAGGGTGTGACAATCCATTTGGCTGTGGTGTGGAATATTAGGTTATGGGAAATCAAAAAGTTAGTTTAAATTAGTTGAAATAAGTTAGTTAAAAGTTAGGAAATTAATTGTGCTCAAAGGAATAATGAACTGGAGGAATTCCATGTGAACTGGAACGATGACCTCCGGGAATTGATGCAGAGTGAGAGGAGCAGAACTAAGAGAACATTGTACACAGAGATGGATACACTTTGGCACAATCGAATGTAATGGATTTCGCTACTAGCAGCAATGCAATGATCCAGGATAATTCTGAGGGACTTATGAAAAGGAATGCTATCCACATCCAGAGAAAGAACTGTGGGAAGAAAAGAAGAAAAACAACTTGTTGATCACATGGTTCAATGGGGATAAGATTGGATATGTAGACTCCAAACGATCACCCTAATGAAAATATTAATAATATAGAAATAGGTTTTGATCAATGACACATGCAAACCCCAGTGAAATTGTGTGTTGGCTACCAGTGGGGGGAGGGAGGGAAAGAACATGAATCATGTAACCATGGAAAAATATTCTAAATTAATTAATTAAATAAAACTTTTAAATTAAAAAAAAAGTTAGGAAGTTAGAGTGTTTGAGGGAATTTCAGTATGTATATTCAATTACCCTAGTCTAAGGGAAGAGTATAGAGAGGAAAAAGAATATGAATGAAGTACTGAATTCATTAGGGAAGGAAGGAGACAGTGCTGGAAACTTATAGACTATAGCTATATGAATCTTGATTGGATGATAAATATGGATTAAAAGAACCTCAAAGGAGGAGAGAAGAGGTTCTTGAGTAATAATGATAAAGGAAGAGTTAAGAAGTGGCAATAAGGAGGGGGAGAGGAGTTAATAATAATATTTACATCACACTTAGGATGTTATATAAATACCAGGCACTTTACTAAGTGCTTCATAATTATTATCTCATTTAATATTCATAACAACCCTAGGAGGTGGGTTATTATTATCTATCTCCATTTTACAGATGCAGAAACAGGCAAAGAGAGTTCAAATAACTTGCCCAGGATCACACAGTTAGGAAGTGTCTCAGACCAGATTTTAAATCAGATTTTCCAAGCTCAACACTATCCCCTGCACTGTCTAAGCATTTATGTGGCACCCAACACTGTGCTAAGTGCTTTACAAACATCTCATTTGATCCAATAAGAAGAAAGGAGTATTTCAACTCTTCCCACTTTAAACTAGTTAATGGGGAAAATAAGTGACAACCTATGGTGGAAAGGGTAGCCAGGACAATCGTGTCATTAGAGGAGAGCAAGTTCTCAGTGAGTGAAAAAAGATAGAGGGAATTAGAAACCTTTTAAGATGAAACCTACTCTTTTGCCTATGGAGCAAGCATTCCATAGAGCACAGTGGAAAAGTTCTGAACCTTTAAAGTGGGAGCTCAGAAGGGTTGGAAGGAAGAGGATGGGAATAAGGGAATGGTCAGTGGGGCGCAGAGGACAAGATTTGAATAATAACAACCAAAGTCTCAGCATCACTGGGATGTATGGTCATGATGGGTTGGAAGTATGTTAATACTGAGGAAAGAGGGGGCAGCTAGGTGGTTCAGTGGATTGAGAGCCAAGCTAGAGACACAGGTCCTGGGTTCAAATCTGGCCTCAGATACCTCCTAGCTGTGTGACCATGAGCAAGTCACTTAACCCCCATTGCCTAGCCCTTACCACTCTTCTTCCTTGGAACCAATACACAACATTGATTATAAGATGGAAGGTAAGGGGTTAAAATATTGAGGAATGAGTTCAGGCAGATTATTACTGTCCACAGAATTTTGGCATTGGGTGGAAATGTCCTAAGGCATATGTTCAGCTCCAGGATGCATGGAACATGATGGAAAGACACAGTCTGTGCTATGATTCCTTCTCTCTCTGATATTCTATGTACTATGTCTAAAATCCCTTCCAGCTCTAACCTATGATGTTCTATATTTTATGTTCCTTTCCAGTTCTAACATTCCATGTTCTTAGATCCCTTCCAGGTCTGTCATTCCATCTTCTAAAGTCCTCCCAATTTTAATATACTTTGTTCTAAGATTCCGTCAAGCTCTGAAAGTCTGATTTAATATTTGTAGTTTGGTTATAATAAATACTGAGCATTTAAAAGATATAAATACCAAAGGGTATGAATACTAGGGCATATCCCAAGTAGATGAATCCCAATTGTAGAATGAAATTTAGAAAGAGAAACTAAGCAATGACCAGCAAGTTAACTTCACTACATGAAAAAATGGTTCAGTTAAGAAATTTTGCTCTTGGGGAGATATAAGATTTGATATTATTTGGGAGATGTAAAGTCAAATTGCACAAAACAATAGGGAAAGCATCTCACAAGCAGAGTGATAGACAAAGGTGAGTTGCCCTCTTCTACCTCATTGATATTATTATTGTTATTATTGTTATTGCCAAATAACAATCTTTCACCATGATCCTTAACAGACAGATGACTCTGTGTGTGTGTGTGTGTGTGTGTGTGTGTGTGTGTGTGTGTGTGTGTGTGTTATCTTTCCTCTCTCTATACCATGTGGCCAAGAAACAAATAAAATACTGTTATTTTCCAAATTTAAAATTGTGATGTTTGATCATAAAGGGCTAGATCTCTCTAAGGGGAAACCATATGGACACTATTTGTTTTTCAGATGGTAACAAATGGTATTTTCAGTCATTAAAATGATCGACTAAATAGTAAATGGTTTGGGTACTAATTACGGGGACTTGATATTTATAGAGGAAAATTAGGTCTTAGTAAATATCAAATTCTGTTCCTTTCTTGCTTGTGCCAGGGTTCTAAAAATATCAGCACACTGAGGACTGCTTGGCTCATGGGATTAGTGACAGGCCAGAGAGCCTTCCACCAGACAGGCTTCCAGCTGGAAGGCAGCCCAGGGTAGGGTCAACAGAAAAGAAAGCCCCATCTGATGTCCATTCACTGGCTTTTGTCAAATTGAGAGAGTCTGGGTTCGAATAGCCTGGTTTCAGCTTTGACACCCTTCTCAACACTAATAGCATTCTGGGTTCATTGACAGGAAAGGATAGTGTTATGGAAAAGCATAGGACTTAGATTCAAATCCCAGCACTCCCACTCGTTAGCTATGTTAGATCAGGCAAGTCACTGAACCTCAGAGAATCACAGAATAGCAAAACTGGAAGAGAACATGTGAGTCACCCAGGAAAGGTGCTAAATTCATCATACCCTTTGACTTAGCAGGACCATTGGACACATATACTAAGTAGGTCTAAGACAGAGAGAAAGGTCATAAAGCTAGCAAACACTATAAATCAAGTGAATTTATTTTTTATTGTCTTGACTTTAAAATGTTATGGAGAAAATCTTAATAATGCAGCCTGAACTTAAAAGCAAATCTTGTGCACATTCACTTCCACCACCACCACACCTAGAGCCTATTGTTAAACATTTTACCAGCATACTTCTACTTATGCCTCTCATTGGATAGGTGGTATACTATAAGTATAGACTGAGGCACACATTTTTAAACATAGTCAATGCTGAAATTTGTTTTACTTTACTAAATTTCTTTGTTTCAGGAAAGCATTCTGTTGGGGAGGAGGACTAGAAAGAGAATGATGAGACCTGCTTGACAAATTACTAGTGGGTTGATGAACTAGGATGAGAGAAATGATTCTGGGATTACAGGAGGGTCAAACTGACAGACTGACAAACAGGCATGTAGAGTCCTCTTGCTGATCAGTGACAAAGTTTAATGATTTGGGGTACATACTTTCTAGGGAAAATCATGTAGGCTAAGGGATTAGGTAAGCCTTTTGCTGGGAAAATGGTTAGTAATGATTGACAAGATAGAGACAATGGATGCAGATTACCTCAGTGGCTCTAAACAGAGTTTTCTATAGGATAAATCACAGGTAAATATGTAACCATCTAGTCCATATTCTCAGGGAAATGTTTGATTCAGTGGGTAGAACAAGGGCAGCCAGGAACAGCCAAGAACTTATCAGGTGCTTTGGATGAGATCATACATGCCTAGCTCTAGCTAGCTGATGGCTCTGATTTTACTGAGGCTGACTCTCGCTACTAGGGGCTACAAGAGAAAGTCATTAAAAAGTGATAGAAAATAACATCAATATTTTTTAAAGGAAGTCATCCAAGCCATTTCCCAGCTAAAAGATAAATCCTCTTGACAATATTCCCCTGTATAATAATGCTTCTGAAAAGGAAAGATGTTAAACTTTCTAGTCCCTGCCTGAAGAACTCAAATGATAAGGAGTTTCCTACTTTTCCATAGCAGTAAATTCCATCATTCTTTGAGCCTTAGTTCAGAGAAGGAATAATTAAAATGTTTGCATCACTTCAAAAGGTAACTATGTGGATCAGATAAAATAATTTATGTGAAAGTAGTTGTTGTCTTTGAAAACTTTACCCAAATATGAACTATTTTCCTGAGTCTACCATAGGAACATGTTGTGATAGGTATATAATAATAATACCTCATGTATATAATGCCTTAAGATTTGCATAAGATTTTGCATGCCTTATCTCATTTTATCCTCACAATAACCCTGTGAGTTTGGCCCCTGTTATTCTTCTTCTTTTAGAGATAAAGAATTCAAGATTCAGAGTTGAGTGACTGGCCTAGGGTCATCTGGTAGTTAGTGTCTAAGGAATGATTAAATCCCTGGTCCAGTGAACTAAGCACAAAGTCAATGGGACTTCTCCAATGAACCATTGAATTATAACTGTACTGCAATAGATTGTCAAGAGTGCAGCCTGAACCCATCTGGATCTCTGGCTCGTTCAGACAATATTTGGCAAGGATCAGATATGACAGTAAAGATAGAATCAGCCAACTGAGGCAAGAGACCCAGACTAAAACACTGGAATTAAATTGTATCTTCTATTTGTATGGTATACTACAGTTTGCAACTGAATTGCTTTTTGTTTCTTTTTTTTAATATAGTTTCATCTTTTGTTTTAAAATCACTTGCCTTTCCTGCTATCTTCTTCCCACCCAACTGGTATTCCAGCAAGTCATTTCCTAAAACAAAATATTACAAAGAGTATCTTGAAAAAGAAGAGGGGGGGAAAACCCAATGGGTGAAAAGAGAAGTACATCAACAAATATTAAAACATAGTTAATACTCCAAAGCTAAGGATCTCCCAATTCTAAAAGGCAGGTGGAATCATAACATTTTCTTGTCTTGTTAGATCCTCAAATATCACAGAGCAGAACCTAAATTTTCACATTCTTTCCATTTTATAAAAGAGGAAACTCAAGTCCAGGAAGAGTCATTGAAGAGTTATTTAGTGGCCAAGTCAAAATTCTAACCTAGAATTGGTATAGCAGTCAAGTTGATTTTAGCACTAAACCAGGATCCCTTGGGAACAGAGTTCAGGACTTGACTCTACCACCCACTTTTCCTGTGATTTTGGACATCTATGGACCTCTATTTCCTTCACTGTAAAATGGTCAGGCTAGGTGATCTCTAAGCTTCCTTCAAGCTCCAATATTCTGGATTTTGAATGAGTTTAACAGACAAAGCCATATTTTACCAGGGGGACCATCTATGGGTTCTTTCAGCCCCTTCATGCTCTCTCTGTGGGATTGGGGCCTCTTTGGCAATGTTCCTAGCAGGGACATCTCTTCTTGCCAGTCCAACCCTGGCTGCTCTTTGAAGAGCATCCAAACATTTAGCATTTGAGTTTGGTTTGGATGTTCTACAAACAGCAGCTATGGCCACAAAACAAAGGACAGCGTTCACAGTGTACACAGTGGGAAGGCCTGCCGGTCATGCACCAGTCTTTCCAGTCACACCTGCTTCCATGGATACCAAAGCTGCTAGCCAGGATCGTCAACTTTGAATAAGAACAGCAATAATATATTCCGGATGCTTCTCTACCCCTTTTATAATGTCAATTTCCCGCTTTAAAAAACTTAAGAACAATATTGTATTATTTTTAAAAAAGATATATGAGAGACAACTTGGCATAGTGGATAAAGAACTAATCTTAGAGTCAGGAAGGCTTGAGTTCAAGTCATTCCTTTGATATATTCACTCTGTGAACATAGGCAAAAATTTTACCTAAATAACTTACCTATGGCCCAACGAACCAATTCAAAGATTATACACAATAGATAAGTTTTGACTCCATGTTATTAGAGAGAATTTCCACACTGGAAATTATTTCAGAGGTTCTACAAAACTACAAAAGCTACAGAATAACAAATGAACAGACAATACAAACTACAAAACTAACAGACAATAGAGAGGTTTGTGGTGGATTTTGGCAAGTTATATATATCATGTTACCAATATAGAAATATGTAAGAAGTGACACAAAAGATATTCAAGAAGCATGTTTCAAAAGCAGGTACTATGCTTTAGGCACTGTGCTACCTACCAGGGATACAAAATGAAAAAGTCCCTGACCTCAAAGAGCTTACATTCAGTGAAAAGAAAATGAGTTGAAAATTGAAAATTGAATTTAAATATATAGATATCTATATATATGTATACACCTCCCCACACACATATGAATATATATGTTTATAGTCATTTCTTGGAGGAGGACACTAACAATTGGGAAGATCAAGAAAGGCTTTCTGTAGGACATAGTAATTAATCAGAATTTTGAAGTAAATTAGAGACTCTAAGGTAGCTAGGCAGCACCGTAGATAGGGCACCATGCCTGGAGGCAGGACCAAGTTCATATCTAGTCTCAGACAGTTAATAGCTATGTGACCCTGTGCAAGTCACTCAGCCCTTCTTGCCTCAGTTTCCTCAAGGTATAAATGAGCTGGAGAAGGAAATAGTAAACCACTCCAGCATATTTGCCTAGAAACTCCCAAATGGGACCATGAAGAATTGGACACAACTGAACAGCAACAATAAGGATTCTAAAAGGCAGAAAAGGGAAAGGAATATATTTCAGGGAAGAAGGCAATCAAAGAGAACCAAGATATGGAGTGTTCTCTAGAGGGAACAGTAGGCAGCTCAGTTTGGATAGGATATCCAGGGCATGAGGGACACTAATGTGTAGTAAGAAAATTTGATTTGAGCCAGAGTGTAAAAGACTTTACAGGTCAAACAGAGGAGTTCAAATTGTATCCTAGATCTAGAGAGAATCTAGAGAGAATCACTGGAGTTTCTGGAGTAGATCTGTTTGATACAGTCAGACATTTTCTTTAGAAAGATCCACTTGGCAGCAGTGAGGATGATAGGTCAGAGGGGAGAAGACCAGAGGCAGGTAGACCTGTTAGGAGGCTTTTGGAATAGTCTAGATGAAGATGATAAGGGGTGGAGCTAAGGAGTTTGAGAAGACACGAGTAGAAAGAGGGAGATGGCTGCAAAACGTATTGTGGAGGTAAAATTGATGAAACTTGGCATTGTATGGGGATTCTAGGGGTGAATGAGAGTTAAGGATGACCCTGACGTATCAAACCTTGGTGTCTGAAAGGATGGTGGAACCTTCATCAGATGCAAAAGAATTAGGGAAAGAGAAGTGTT
The DNA here is from genome assembly GCF_027887165.1 of Monodelphis domestica. Taxonomy (NCBI): domain Eukaryota; kingdom Metazoa; phylum Chordata; class Mammalia; order Didelphimorphia; family Didelphidae; genus Monodelphis; species Monodelphis domestica. The sequence continues at coordinate 97,823,117 of NC_077232.1, forward strand.
TTGGGGAAAAGAGAATGAAATCAGTTTTTAATGTGTTGAATTTGAAATGTCTATGGTATATTCAGTGGGAATGGGCCATTAGGTAATTGATGATATGGAATTAGAAGTCACAGGATAATATTTGAATCACATAAACACTGGAAGAAACCTCAGAGATTATTTAGTTCAACCTCCTCATGTTACAGATGAGGAAACTGAACCCCAAGTAGGTTCCATGACTTGTCTAAAGCCACACAAAAATATCTGTGATGGAATTTGAACCTAGGTATCCTAATTCCAAATCTGATCCCCTTCCCAAATTGGGAGTGATATCAGTGGGGACATGTATGACCAAGAAAGACAGTGGTTTGATCATGAAATGGAAACAAATAGGTAGGCTGAGAACTGCCCTGGTGGACATAGAATGTTAAAAGACCTACAGAAAGCCCTCCAACATTTTGAGGGATCCATCTATGGAACTCTGATCAGCAAACATGAAAAAGAATCTCACAGAATCAGAAGGTTAGGATGGGCCCCCACTAGACAGAGCAAACACATTGATAAGATCACAGACAATATATGCTTCAAAAATGCTGATGTATGTCCACTCAAGTCCTCTTCCAACACCTCATGGTGCTATGTAGGTGATTGGTTTCCTCAAAGCCCTGATGATGGGGGAGGGGGGGGAAACTCTGTAAATCCTACCAAGTTGGAAAGAATCTGAATACATATCCAGCAACAGAATATCATCCAAGAACCATCCTAGCCAATGGCTTCAGAGAAATTTCATCACATAAAAGTTTTCTGTTTGGCTTTTCTTTAGTAGCTGGGCATAGTGGCTATGTCTAATGAGGAATCAGCCCAATCTTAACAGGTAGAGGCTTTCTAATCACCACATTTTAATAGATGGAAGCAGAAACGACTAGTCAATAGTCCTAAAGCAATGAATCCCAGACATAGTTCAGTAACTATAAAGGTCATGAGGCACATAGCAGAAAGTAGAAAAACAATTATTAATGTAGGGAAGATATGTCCAGGATATATATAACACTCCCAGAATAGCATCATGACATCAACTGAAGACATTTGCAGATTTATAATATTGGAGATTCTATGGGTACCCACATATATTCCTTGTACACATAGGTTCCTTGTACACATCAGGCATATATGCTTACCACATGTATTCCCTACATATGTCTCCCAAGGATAATCTCTGCCATATATTTTTTCCTTTTTTTCTAAATAATACCTTATTTTTTCCCCAATTACATGTCAAAACAATTTTTAATATTTTTTTTTTTTAAGTTTTGAGTTCCAAATTCTCTCCCTCATTTCCATCTTCGCTTCCTTCTATCCTTTCCCTGGAAATGGTAAGCAATCTGATATATATATATTTTTAATGTGCAATCACATATGTGTTTTTCATGTATGTACATGTGCATATTTTGTGGTCTCATATTTTCTTTTCATGTGTGTTAACTCCACTGGTAGCACAATAACCTGTGTGAGAGTGCAGAGTATTGAATATAGGAGGAATCTTCTTTTGGAATTTTATTTGCCATTAAATATCTTTTGTTTTGAACAATGTGCCATTTGACTGACTGTAAAGAGAAAATATATTTTGGGGGCATCAAGAACTATGGTTATAAATAGATCATGACCCACAGAATCCCTTGAATCAGGAGCAAATTTTCTCAGGGGTTCAAATATTAGATGAAATTTTCCAAAGACAACAAGTTGATGATATCATAAAAAGAACGTTCCTACCATGAAAATCTTTGGCACTGTCAAACAGTTCACATCAGAAACATATCAATTTTTCAACAGATGATTTATTAGAGAAAACATATTAGCATCTGTTTTGTTGCTAGATCATGGGGCCTATCCATCTGACAGAGCTGAAGCCTCCTGTCTGGTCTCTCTTTTTTGAATGTGAGCTCCTTGAGAGCCAGGGCTGCTTTGCTTTTCTATTTGTATCCTTTGTACTTAGCATATAGTAAAGTGTTTAACAGAATGTTTTTTCATTCATTTATGAAAGAGTCACTTTTATTTTCTTATGCTTTTGTTTCTTTTTGTAGCTGCTGTTCATATATTTCAGACATGTCCAAATCTTTGTAAGTCCATTTGAGTTTTCTGTGCAAAGATACTAGAGTAGTTTGCCATTTCCTTCTCCAACTCATTTTACAGATGAGGAAACCAAGGCAAAAGGCTTAAGTAATCACAGAGCTTATAATTGTTTAAGGCTGGATCTGAATTCTAATCTTCCAGACTCCAGGGCTAGTGCTCTATTCTTTGCACCACCTAGCTGTCCCACTTTGGTATACATGATAAACCAAAAAGCAAAATCTATTTTGAATTGGATAATCTTATTGTTAATCTTGTTAAAATATTGATCTAATTTAAAAGCATGACAAAATTGATAAAAGCTTTTTACTATTCTCTATTTTCTCAACCAATGCATATTAATTGAGCAATTTTGATTATACAAAGGTTCAAGAAGTTCTTTAACATTTACATAAGGCACTTGGTCTAGAGACAGGAAGGTTTGAGTTCAAATCCAGCCTTTGACATTTACTAGCTATGTGGCCCTTGACTGAAGAACAAAACTCCTCTATTGAGGAAAGCTTTGGGAGGGATGCATATGAAGTGATGTGTGTGTGTGTGTGTGTGTGTGTGTGTGTGTGTGTGTGTGAGAGAGAGAGAGAGAGACAGAGAGAGAGAGGGGGGGGGGAACACCTCTGTCTAGCCAGCCAGATCAGCCAAATCAATCCTGACAATTAATGGAATAACAGGTGTTATAGCCAGATCACCCTCACATCTGATGTTTATTACTCTGGACCCCACTGCCTGAAAGCCAGGCACCTGACTTTTTAACTCAGTGAATAAAGTGCTGGAGCTGGAGACAGGAAGACCTAAGTTCAAATCTGATTTCAGATATTACTATGTTCCCTTGGACAAATCACTTAACTGTTTGCTTGTTTCTTCATCTGTAAAATAAAGAAGAGAAGGAAATGGCAAATCACTAAAGTATCTTTGCCAAGAAAACTCCAAATGGGGTCATGAAGAGTTGGATATGACTGAAACAACTGGACAACAACAGATGTAACAGTTTCCCTGGGATTCTCTAGGACCCTACAAAGATTAGGAGTTGTCTAGTCTCTGTCATTGGTTCAAGCCTCAAATGACTGTATTCTTTCAATTTTATGGATCCCGTGCATCCCAGTTCCATCTAACCATTTAATAGGCAGAGTGTCATCTATGAAGGAATATTTACTTCAAAGGCATGGCAAGAATGAATGCAAAAATAGCCCCAGAAACACCTGGGGGCATAATCTCTCCCACCCCTTCTTTGCTTCTTTGGGAGGGGTATCAATTTTACAACTTCATTTGGGTCATCTATAATATAGTGTCTTCGAGTTCTAAGTCCTAGATTTCCACAACTTATTAGGGCTTCTCTGTTGGACTGGCAAAAGCATCTGACTTGGAATCCTGACTCCAGGGCTGTCATGGTTAATACTCCCAGGTCTAGGGATTCCATCACCTACACTTAGAATGAAGGGAACCAAGAAAACAGACCAAAACCTGAAACCTAATTCTTGGAACCATGGGGCTAACGTGAGAAGCGGACCTTTCTCCTTCATGCTCAGGTTAGACTTTCAATTCCTGGGTGACTCCAGAAGGAGAGATAAAATTTATCCCAATCTCAGAACTTCAAAATGCAGCCTGTTCTAATAAAAGTGGTTGTTCCCCTTCATGTTGTAGGAGAAAGCTGGGTGTCTTCAGAAGCATATTTCTACTTGGCTCCAACATGGGTGCCTCCATTTGGGGAGATTTGGGCATGGACAAGATCAGGTTACACTGGTATAATAACTCTTTCATAACTATAAAACACTGTCCTCAGAAAAACATGTGAGGTAGGTGGTAGTGGCAATGTTCAGTCATTTCTGACTCTCCATGATCCCCCTCTTTGGGGTCTTCTTGGCAAAGATACTCGAGTGGTTTGTCATTTCCTTTTCTAAAAGCTTATTTTATAGATGAGGAAACTGAGGCAAATAGGGTTAAGTGACTTGCCTAGAGCCACATGGTGAGGAAGTATCTGAGATCAGATCTGAACTTGGGTCTTCCTAGCTCCAGGTTCAGCTCTCTAGCCACTGTGCAACTTGGCCACCCATAGAGGTAGGTGGTATGTATATCATTAGCCTCAATTTATGGGTGAAGAAATTAAGGATCATAGAGGCAAAAGGCCATGTTATTTATATATACATATATATATATATATGTATATGTATATGTATGTATGTATATAAAGTGTCTGAGACAGATTACTAGTTTCAGTGAGGTCAAATTCTAAGCTTTTCCCACTAACCCATATTTTCTTACAGCAGGACTGAATATTAATAGACATTCAATAAACATTTATTGAGTGAATGACTAAATTAGCTGAGACCTCAGACCATTTCTCTTTCCTCTAAAAATACAAGAACAAAAAAATTATCACAATCATATCTTCCCAAAGATGTATATTTATATTTGAGGCTTCCAATGGGAGATTGCAAATTTAGACCAGCATATGCCATTGTGGGGACTGCTAGTCTACTGGCTACACCAACAATCCGCCCCCTTCCCCTTCTGTCAAGGACTGTACTCACAATTCCCAGATTTGAAACACTTGCGCTGAAAAACGAGATATTCTTTTAATGGCTTTCCGCCCTGCAAAGTTCTCATTTCTAAGCCCTACTCTTCCAGTCCTTCCTCCTGGTTTCCTAGTCTGTCTATGTACAGTTTATTTGTAACTATTTGCTTGCTTAATGTGCCTCCCATTAGATTTTTTAAAAACTTTAAAAAATTACATTGTAGAAACAATTTTATTAAACAGTTATCTGACACTTTTCAATTAAGATTCTCTCCCTTCTTCCTTCCCTGAGCCAAAAATAGTCTGATAAAAGTTATAATAGTGCTATCATCCAATTTTCATATGTGCTGTGATAAAAGATACATATCACACATACAAAAAGAAACTTCTAGGAAATAAAGCGAAAGATGGCATGCTTTGATCTGCAACAGACCCAGTGGTTCCTTCTTTGGCTGTGGGTAGATAGCATTTTCACCACAAGTCCCTTGGGGTTGTCTTGGAACCTTGCTTTGCTGATAATAGCTTAGTCCTTCACAATAGATCATCGTACAATATTTCTATTATGATATATTGTTTTTTTACTTGTTCTACACATTTAATTTTGCATCAGTTTATATTATATCTTTCCAGGTTTTTTTTTTTTTAACTTATCCTGTTCATCATTTCTTATGGCTCAACAGTATTCCATCATGACCATATACCACAACTTGTTCAGCCACTCCCTGACTGATCCTCCCATTAGATTGTAATCTTCTTGAGGACAAAGACTATTGTCTCTTTTTGTGCTCTCAGGGCTTAGCCCAGAACTGATATGTCGGATTAGAGGGAGAGAGATGGATAGAGAGGGAGAGAGAGAGGGAGAGAGTGAGAGAAAAAGAGAGAGACAGAGACAGAGACAGACAGACAGACAGAGAGAGAGAGACAGACAGAGAGACAGAGAGACAGAGAGAGAGAGACAGACAGAGAGAGAGACAGAGAGACAGAGAGAGAGAGTGAGAGAGAGAGAGAGAGAGACAGAGAGAAACAGAGACAGACAGAGACAGAGACAGAGACAGAGACAGAGACAGAGACAGACAGAGACAGAGCCTGTGTGTTAAGTGACTTGCCTCCAGGGTCACACAGCTAATAAGTATATGAGGTCAGATTTGAATTGAGGTGCTTAATAAATGTTTACTGATTGATTGACTCAGAGAATGGTATAAAACGACTTTCTGACCTCTTTCTCCTCTGTAAGGATGCTTTGGTTTCTCTTAAGAAACTTGGAGACTAATAGATTTAGAGCTAGAAGAGACCTTAGAGCATGTCTTATCCATCCCAGTTTTTCAATCCTTTTTATCAGTTATCATTCCCTAGCCCCTGCCTCCCCTTCTTGTCTTTTTCAGACTTTGTTGCTGTTCAGTCATATCTGACTCTTTGTGATCCAATTTGAGGTTTTCTTGGCAGACAGAGTAGAATTACCATCTCCCTTGTTCTTTACACTCGTTTTCTGTCATTGCATCATAAGACTGCAACATGGCAAGGGCCAGAACTGCTTGCCCTGAACATCTCCTTGGTTTAAGATGGCCCCAACCACCCATATCCTTTCACTTGTGGATTGATCAAAACTGTAGTCTATTGGGAACTCAGGAGAAGTCTCCATGGTCACCCTGGTTCCCCCAAGGGCTAAAGAGCAAAAGAAGGTAGAGCATTTTGGGGGAATTATGGGGAAGTTTCCAAGTTTTATTTCATCTAGTGGGAAAGAACAAGACTCAACTCAAATTCATAAAACCTCTGCCATTTCTTGTGTCTCCCTCTTTTGTCACTGACAAGGAAGTCCATGAGGAACAGTGGGAGGTAAGATGAATAAAGAGATCTCTTTTGAGCCATATCCTTATTTCTTATAGATGTTGACACTCTTAAGCAGCTTGCTTCAGGTCCATCCAGTCAAACCTCGACTTACTGAAATGCCTTGGCATTGGGGTGTTCTGGTTAATTTGTTTCATTAACCCTTTGCTTTGATCTCTGTTGCTGGAAAGACTTCCAGCACCCCTGCGTATATTCACCTGTCCTCCTGGAGACAGGCTAGTGATCCCAATTGGATTACTTTTCAGTTACAGAATCAGAGAGTTGGAAGGATTTCAGCAGTTATCTAGTCCTGTCCATATAGGAAGGGAATCCCTACTATATCTGACAAGTTGTTATCTAAACTCTGCTTAAAGACCTCCAAAGCAACCTCTCCAGGCAGCTCATTTCACTTTTAGGCAGCTCTTATCAATTTGATTAGATGATCATTACTGTCATGAATACTGTTCTGAATTGTTGCTGGAGTGTGGAGGTCCTGGGATCAAGGACTCTGCTGTGTTTCAGAATTGCAGTCACCCTGGTGTTATTTATTTTTTGTTTTATCCGTGGGTGGCTTAGTGGATAGAGCACTGGGTTTAGCAACAGGAAGATTGACCTTCATGAATTCAAATCAAGTCTCAGACTCTTCCTAGATGTGGGAAAATCACTTAACCTTGTTTGCCTCTGTTTCCTTATCTGTAAAATGTGCTAGAGAAGGAAATGACAGTATCCTTGCTAAGAAAACCCCAAATGGGATCATAGAGAGTTGGTCAGGACTAAAAAAAAAAAGCAAAAAACAATAATAGCAACAAATTATTGTGAAATTTTTCATAATATAGACTCTAAATTTGCTTTTTTTCCACTTCCTTCATTGTGACTGCTTTTGTCCTTGGGGGCCAAATGGAATAAGGATATTCTTCCTCCACATGACATCCCTTCAAATAGAGACAGATACGAATATCACATCTCCTCTGATCCTTCTCTTCTTCAGGCTAAACATGCTGCCTAAGAATCTTGCAAACCATTCCCCTCTCCACTGCCTTGCTCACCACCAGACCATGCTTCTTCTCATTCAGCGGTCTACCAGGGCTTCATCACTACCCTACCTCCTGTCTCCTGCCTGCCTTCCCTTACTCTTCCTTCCCACTTTTCATCTCTTTGCAAAGAGAATATTTTTAAAAATCAATTACTGTTACTATTAGAAAAGGCATGGCAATCTACTCTTCCACGACTCAGCTTGAAATCCCTATGATTTTCTAGATCAAGGGTTCTTAATCTGGGGCTCATGAATTAAAAAAAAATACATTGATACTTATATTTCAGCAATGGTTGAAATCATAATTGATATCTTTTTAAATCTTATTTTTATTTTATACACTTAAATGATATTTTAAGATAAGGTCTATAGATTTCATTTGATTGTCAAAGAGTTCTATGACACAGAAAAATGTAAGACTCTAGACTAAATCAAAGTCCCCTCCTTTGGCCATCATATTATGATATGAGTGGTGTTCCCCTGAAGTGGAGCAGCTAGGTGGCACAGTGGATACAGAACCATGTCTGGAGATGGGAGGTCTTTCTGGTATATATGTATATATATATATATATTTTTTTTTTAAACCCTTACCTTCCATCTTGGAGTCAATACTGTGTATTGGTTCCAAGGCAGAAGAGTGGAAAGGGCTAGGCAATGGGGGTCAAGTGACTTGCCCAGGGTCACACAGCTGGGAAGTGTCTGAGGTCAGATTTGAACCCAGAACCCCCCCCCCCATCTCTAGGCCTGGCTCTCAATCCACTGAGCTACCCAGCTGCCCCCTGGATATTTTCTAATTTTGTGACCTTGGACAAATCTCTTAACCCCAACTGCCTAGCCCTTACCACTATTCTGCCTTGGAACCAATATGATTCTTTTTTTTTTTAAACCACTACCTTCTATCTTAGAATTGATACTGGGTATTGGTTCCAAGGCAGAAGAGTAGTAAGGGTTAGGCAATGGGGGTTAAGTGACTTGTCCAGGGTCACACAGCTAGGAGTGTCTGAGGCCAGATTTGAACCTAGGACCTCCCATCTCTGGATCTGACTCTCAATCCACTAAGCCGCCTAGCTGCCCCCAGAACCAATATGATTTTAAGAGGTTAAAGGTTAAAAAAAAACACTCAAGTATTTTAAATTGGACATAAATTCCTGAAATTTTCATTTTACAGACATCTCCTTTCCAGCTTCTTTCCTTCCACTCTCCTGTCCTGCAATGAGGTGCTTTTATGGAACCACGGGCTTGGGGAGGAGGGGAGAGAGATTGTGTTTTGTTTATTTGTCTTTTCTTTGTTTATTTTCACTTTAGCACAAAATTGGAGCAGACCCGAAGTGGGTGGGGAGAGAGAAGGAAGCTGTGAAATCCAGCTGATAGAGGATGTCATTCCTCTCTCTCTCCCCCCACACCCCCCCCTTGGCTCTTTCTGCTCACTCCATCTGCTATGAACGCTCTTAAAAGCCAGCAGCCCTGCCAAGCTGGAGACTGAGCAGTCGCCAACAGTACAGCCTCTCCAGCAGACACAGGACAATAGTCTTTTCAAGCCACAAAATGTGGCTCAGTACTGTACTTTCTCATGGATGCTGGAGATTCTTTCGAGAAATTCTGCTCTCCCATCCACCTCCCCCTCTCTCTTCCTTCCCCTTTATCCTCCCCGTTGTTTCCCCTCCCTCCTCTCCCTCTCTCCCCTTCCTTCTCCCTCTTCTCCCTTTCTCTAGCTCTTCCTCTTCCAAACCAGGTTTTCTTTCGCCTTTTACAAGGGAGTGCCTTGTGCTGAAAGGGTTGCTTTAGGCTTGTTCTAGCTGTTTGGAAGAGAGGAAAAATGACTTAAAAATGTAGGGGGCAGAGATGAAATGAAAACTGAATTGGCCCTTGGTGAAATGGGGCAGCAGGTGCATTAATTACCCTTGATTGCATGTTGGTTGATTACCTCGGTCACTGGTGCCTTGTGATCTGCATTAACATCTGCGTCCGGCACATATCTTCGGTATTTCTCTAAGCAAGATGAATATTGACCAGATGGTGACTTCTCGAGGACATAATTCACAGAGCATTTTTCCTGCCCCCACATAGATCCCTGTAAAGGAATCCTGAATGTCAATGCCGAACAAAGCACAACAAGGAAAACACCCCCCCCCCCCAAAGACTGGGCAGTAAGTTGAAGATTAATGACCTCCTTGGCAATGCCTGACAGAAGACCAAATGGCAGGCAGGTCCCAGGCTCCAGCACACAGATCTTGCCAGCTCCGTCCCCCATCTTTTCAGAGGAAACGAATGTTATTTGTAGATCCATTTTGTGTGGCCAAGAGAAGACTGCTGGCTAGCCACCCACTGAAATGTAACTGGCCACACAGAAAACTGGACCATGCCTTCTCCTTAGCAGGTATGGTATTTTTTTAATTAACTTTGATAATGACCAATATGGAATTATGTTTCTCATGACAATAAAAAAATGAAAAAAGTTAACTTTGTATTGTGGTGGCCCCTATCCGATGACTCTAATTTGATTCTTTTTTTAAACCCTTACCTTCCATCTTAGAATCAAATATTGTGCTTTTGGTTCCAAGGCAGAAGGGTGGTAAGGGCTAGGCAATGGAGGTTAATAGACTTGCCCAGGGTCACACAGCCAGGAAGTGTCTGAGGCCAAATTTGAACCCAGGACCTCCCATCTCTGTTCTGGGTCTCAATCCACAGAGCCATCTAGCTGCCTGCTATAATGTGATTCACACGAGGTGAAAAGAAACCTCATTGTTTTAATAGTGCCTCTTACTTAGCATGAGTGCTATGTGTTGGTTGCTGGAGACAATAATTCAGTTCAGCAGTATAAATTCTCTATCTTTAAATTCTTTGATAAAACCCACAGTGTTTTTTGTAAACCCACAGTGGCAAGCATCTGGCATTGTTGACAGGATTCAAAATCCACTTGGCACTTAAATCTCTCCACAATCTGGCCTCCCCCTCACCTTTCCATCCCTAGTTCACATTAATCCTCCCTTTATCCCATCCTCTGTTTCAGGCAAATTGAACTCTTTACTCTTTCTGAATGTGTTTGTGAATGTTCACAGGCCATCCTTCATGCCCAGAATGCCCTCTTTCTTCATCTCCTCTGATTGAAATCCTCTTCCTTCAAAACCCAGCTTAACCAAGACCTTTTCCTGATTCCTCTGCTTGATCAGATTCTCTCTGCTTCAAATTTCCTTAGATCCTTTTATCTGAACCTCTGCTTTGCCCTATAAAATTCTACTTCATGTCATTTCTACCTGTGAATGAAATTTAATCTTCCCCCATTGGATAATAAAGTGACCCAAGGGCACCTCTGATGAGGTGTTTCCTTTCTGTATTCCCAGCTCCTTATGTGGTATAACATATATATAGTAATAAAGATTTGTGGAATTGAATTAAATCATTACCAGTAGTCTTTCCCACAGATCCCCTTTGGGTAAATATCAAATATCTGTTTATTTGGACATTTTCATCCTCCTTGGAGATTAAAGATATAATCCAGTCTATAAGGTGTTAAACTGTAGGCACTGGATACCTGCCACTGAAATTATAAGCCTCTCTGGAATTTGTAAAATCTCTACAACCTACACATTTGAGTCATCATAAACCACAAAATAAGGACTCATGAAAGATTGCTTTCCTTCATGGTCAGGTCAAAGACAAAAGACAAGTCAAGGAAAAATGTAAACAGGAAAATGTGCACACTTAGGTTTGCACATATCCGAATATGAGCCTAGAGTTATAACCCAGTACATAATCATGGATGTCCTTCCCCAAACCTCTCTTTAGCCTCTTGACATCCAGTGGTGTACTGGCTCCGAAGAGCTGATTATTACATTTTCAGCATGAGTATTTACTTCTGAAAAATATGCAAATGCTATCAATCTGGATAGATTTATTATTTTGTTGACTTTTTGTGCTTAAGAATGTGATGGGGAAAATGCTAATAATTCATACTAAACTTAAAAGTGTGCCTTGCAAACATTTTTTTTTTTGTCAGAGGACTGGTTGTTAAATATTTACCAATGTACCATGCAGATCTATTCATCTTTTAAGCTATAGTTTATAGACTCCTACATCCATGAAGCCTCCCTTGATCTCTGTATGTGAAAGGGATTTCACTTGTATCTCAGCTTGTACAGACTGTATTCAATCCCAAAGACCACATAGTCATTCTTTACCCTATTTGTTCCCACTTGGAATCTTCTTTGGGAAATTTCAGAATATATGTGTAATATATCTTGTGTATACCTCCCCATATATGTGGGTAAAAGAGTCCCTCGGTATTCCTGTTAACAGGTACATATGGCAACCATTATTCATCCACAGAAAATACAGAAAACACATAAAGGACTCACAGCAACCCATAAAAGATAATAGCATCCTTCTCCCACTTTGGTGAGTCCCATCATCCCTCCAGGGATGAACAGTGCTCTAGACTTAAACTATTCCTTGGAGGCTTCAACTTTACTTGGAAGAGAAACTAACACAAGATCATCTACAGTTATCTAGGAAGAGTCATAAAAGTAATAGCTCATGACTTCTTTGTCTGTATGTATGTGTATATATGTGTCTATGTATGCATGTATATATGTATGTATGTGATCAGTTTTATTTAATCACATTCTTTTTCTTCCCCACTTCTCCCCAACCCACTCTTGTTCCATCATCTGCCAGAAAGCATCATGGTCCCTTGGAAGAGGTCATGGGGGTGGCATAGAAACAGGCAGTCTCTGAAAACTTCATTTAGAAGTGTATTTGGGGGACTGTGTCTACACACAGTCTTAAACACTTAAACAAAGTCTTACACATAGCCTTAAAAGAAGGGGCCATCAGGACACTACCCACTCAGCCTTCTTGATGTCCCTTTGAGGAGGAAGAGAGGTAGATGCCAAGAAATGGAGGAAGCACCCTGATGGTGCCAGACTCTCTGCTCCTAGCTGGCACCATATCCCTCCACATCAGCCGAAATTGCCACTGGGTTTGCATAAGAGAGGCTGTGGCCACCATTTCCTGGTGAGATCTCTTCACAGGGATTGAGCTTGGTACTCCTTGGGGGCACATTTTGTCCATGTGTCCAAGGTAAAATGGGTAGCTCATGGGATGATGGGAAAATGTCTATCTGTCCACAGCATTTCCAGCAGACCTGGTCATGTTTGTCATGTTGTGAAAAAAGACCCACATTGTCTACACTAGAGAAAAGTTCATGGAGGAAATAAAATAAAATAAAAAATAGTATGTTTCAATTTGCTTTTGGACTTGGTCTATTCCTTCTAAGGCAGTGACTATCCATTTTTTTTTTTTGTCATGAGTCAGTTGTTCTGGTTCCTTGCCTTGTTGATAATAGTAGAATCATTCAGAGCTATCCCCAGGGCAAAAAGGGAGAGATTGCCTAGCAAACAGGATACAGGAATATCACCAGCAAAGTCAAGTCATAGCCAGGCATAGAGGATTCAGCAGATGAGGCTTTAGAATTCCACTCATGGACAGGGTCATCTGATGGTGAAATAGGTAGCATGGGTAACTTTTCTTTATATTCTCAGCAAACATTTTCTGTACGTCCCTGGCTGTGATGCTGCCCAGTTGGAAGAGCAGGATACCTGAATTGGAGCAGATAAAATGTCACAAATGCCTCATTTTTGTGGGGCTGCCTCAATGGATTGTTAATAGAATTCTTCAATTCTTGGTAGTAGGAAGAGCTGAGATTTTCTAGAGGAGAGCAGAAGTTCTTGTTGTGGATATGGAAAAAGAGGAAAACTTGGATTTCTCAATAATGATGACAACTGGGAGGTGAGAAGTGCTTTGGCTGATAGTAATAGGTTGTGATAGGGGACCATGGTCATCGTTGGGGGCAGATGTGGCTGAAGAAATACTTCAGGGGTTAATAGTTATTTGCTATAGTGATTCCAGTGCTTTCAGGTACACTTCTGACAATCTGGAGTATGTCTTCCTTTCCCCACCCCAAATAGCAATCTTCCTTCTTATAGCTCAGCCATCTTCCCATACTCTCCCTGGAAGGAAAAAGGAATCTGAGGTTGCTAGAGAAGCAAAGTCCTTCCCAATTAATATGCCCTGACCAAATAATTCATAGAAATAGAAGAAATGGTACTTTTTTGTCCTCTGTGTGGTGTCGCAATCTCTTACTGCTCCTCCTGTAATCTCCTTCTCTCCAAGAGGCTGACATAGTCCAGTTACTTGTGGAGAAGAGAGAAATTACAAGAAAATGCAGCAAGACAAGAAGCTGGAGATTGATCATCTGTCAGTCAAATGAAGATTCCTTTTGGAATGTGACCGGGAAAAGCAATTTGGAGGCAAGCCAACTGCTGGAATTTTTCTGGGTCTTTAGTTTAGGCTTTCTGGTTGATGTGAAGGAAGAAGCTGGGTTTTTTAATCTCTGGGACTTGGGATAATCAAGTTGGAGGTGACCTGGCTGATTTGAAGGCAGAAGAAGAAGGACAATAGTCCATATATCTCTCTGACAGGCTCTGTTTCATGCTAGTGACTGAATCGCCATTTCTCTCAATATCCTCCAATCTAACACTCACTGTAGAGAATAGGGATATCCCACCCCTCTTACCTCCATCCTCCACCCTTGTCCTGTCTTCCCCAAATAAACCCCTTATTTGACAAAGAAGATTAAGAACTGTTTCATTGAAACCTCACAGCTCATACTGAGTGACTTGAGGGAGACTGAAGAAAGGGGGAGGGGAGGCTGAAAGGCTTCTGAAGAGGGAGGTACAAAAGGGAGGAGGTTAGGCAAAAAGAAGATAACCACCTAATCCTTTAGTTATCAGTATCCATCAAATATACCATCAAAATATCATTTATTACATACTTCCCCTTCTCCCAGATTCCAGATCTCTCGCTCTTGAGATTGTGAGAAGCATTTGTTGAGGCTGACACCACTCAAGAAGTCCCCTTTCTTTTCTGAATGATAAATTTTTTCAGGTTACATTTCAATATAATTTTTTTAATATTCTCTTTCTGACATTTTGCAATCCAGGTTTGCTCTCTCCTTTTTTCCCTCCCACTCCCCAAGAAGGAAGGCAATATGAGACAGGTTGTGTATTTGTTATTATACAATACACATTTTCATATTCATCATGTTGTGAAAGAAAACATATTGCCTACACTAGAGAAAAATTCATGAAGAAAACAAAATAAAAAATATTATGTTTCAACTTGCATTTGGACTTGGTCCTTCTATGGCAGTGGATATCCTTTTTTATTTGTCATGAGTCTCTTGGAGTTGGCCTGGATCCTTGCCTTGTTGATAATGGTTGAGTCATTCACTGTTGATCATCACATATACAATATTCTGATTCTGCTCTCCTCCCTTTGCATTACTTCATAGAAGTATTTCCAGGTTTTGTTTTTGGGTTTTTGTGTGATCACTTTGTTTGTCATTTCTTAAGGCACAATAGTATTCCATTACAAGTATATACAACAACTTGTTCAGCCATTCCCCAATTGATGGACATCCCCTTAGTTTTGAGTTCTTTGCCACCACAAAAAAATGCTACTATAAGTATTTTTGTATAGGTAGGTTTTTTCCCCCAGCTTTAATCCCTTTGGGATATAGACCTAGTGGTGGTAATGCTGGGTCAAAGGCCATTAAAGTTTGATGGCACTTTGGGCATGTTTTCAGATTGCTCTCCAGAATAGTTATATGAGTTACAGCTCCACCAGCAGTGTATTAGTGTCCCAGTTTTTCTACATCCTCTCCAATATTTATCATTTTTCTTTTGTTGTTATGTTAACAATTTGATGGGTATGAGATGGTTTCTCAGAGTTGTTTTAATTTGTATTTCTCTACTATTTCTCTAAATAATAGAACATTTTTTCATATGACTAAGGATAATTTTCCTTTCTACATCTGAAAATTGCCTGTTCATATCTTTTGACCATTTGTCAATTGGGATTCCCCCTACTTCTACTAGAAGGTAGAGATCCAGACATTCTCGCTAGTGAGCCATATGAATCTCTATGTAACTGAGAACAAGTGTATTTTTCTATCACTGCCTCCCCATGCCTGGGGATACTCAACATCCAAAAATTGCAACTTGGAACTCTCAGAATCTGCCATTGGCTCATCTCTTGAGCAAAGGTGAGGTTCTTTGGTAGGTCTGCCCACATCACTTCAGGTACTAAAGTCTGGTCATTTCTCTATAGGTGAAAGGCTGACTTTTCAATCAAGCCTTCCTTTTACAGGCTAGATTCAGAAGAGTACAAGCTAAGCTATGCATTTCCACCCGAGATTTCTGATCCTTGACTAGGTATGAAGACGGAAGTCCATCCTGAAGTTCCAAACAAAGGGTCTCCATCTTCCAACCTCACCCCACTAAATAAGGAGGTTCCCTGATAAGCCCCTGCATCACATCTGCACACACATCACATCTTTTCTGCTGAATTGCATGATACTTTAGGTTAGGAGCCTTTGCTTCTCCCA
Source organism: Monodelphis domestica (assembly GCF_027887165.1). Taxonomy (NCBI): domain Eukaryota; kingdom Metazoa; phylum Chordata; class Mammalia; order Didelphimorphia; family Didelphidae; genus Monodelphis; species Monodelphis domestica. Next base: position 97,839,035 of record NC_077232.1, read on the forward strand.
CAAAGCCTGCCAGGTGCAGGTGCCTGCCTAGATGGCATGCAGTTAGGAAATGTTTACTGAATGAATGAATTGAAGAAGTCCTGTGGGCCCACGCACGGCAGTTTTATGTGTGTTCAATATTAAACCCATCAGTCCTCACAATGACCCCCTTATACAAATGAAGAAACGGAGGCAAATGGGGTTAAGTGACTTGTCCAGGATGAGCCAGCTAATAGGTGGTTGATCAGTTTGAACTCGGGTCTTCTAAGTGTCCTTGGACAGGACACTTCTTCTCTGCCTCTGGGTAACTCTCAAGACTGTAATTTGCAGAGCAGGTGTTGGCCTGGATTGGCCGAGGAAGTTTGCTCCCCAGGAGTTCCCTATAATGATGAAATCACAGGTTCCATCCAAAAAAAATATGTGTATAATGTGGAAAAAGGAGGTGAATTTGTTGTAAAAGTTCAGAGACTACAGGAAGAGCAATTTGGAAATGCGGGAGTTTTCTAAACAATCCACCTTTCCCACAAAAATATTTCTGTGTTTCTTTTGGAAATGGCTCCCTTGAATGAGTGGTACTGTGTTTTTTTTTTCACTCATTCCTATTCAAGGAAGCGTCTTGGGGATCATGGCTTTGGGCTTCTCCTGCTCGCGAGAAGAAGGTCTGTTTTCTAGGTCACACCTAATGGGAAGGAGGGCATTGCACTTCCCTTACAGAACGCTGGCCAGGGTGACTCAGCAGCAAACACCTTTCGGGATCCTGACTAGTCCGGTCAGCTGGAGGTGGGGAAGGACTCGGAGGACGAGTGCAGAAAGAAAAACAATCAAAAAGAGACATCTAGTCACCGGGCAACACAAAGCCCTTTTTAGCCTCCATCCTCTAAAATGTCAAGTGGCAAAACCTGGTTCTACTCAATTGCCTTCCTTCATTAAAATTATAACTGGGGAGTGCAATTGTGGCGGCTATGGGGGGGGGGGGTAAGAGGAAGGAAAGAACATGAATCATGTAACCATGGATTTTTCTATGTAACCATGGAAATATTCTAAATTAATTAAATAAATAAAAATTTTCAATTAAAATTTCAATTAAAAAAACAAACAAAAAAAATTAGACCTCGGGGGATGTTCGGATGAGACTAGGGGAGAGATGAGCCTCTCAGAGAAGAGTGAAAGTCACCAGCTAATCTCTGCTTCCAAATTCACATTTTCCTTCCCCTTAAAGCCCCCTCCCACCTCTAGGTGAGGCTGACAGCTGAAAGTCTCCAGAGATACTCTTTGGGCTTCTTTAGTTTTGGTTTTAGTTCTGGGTGTCTCAAAAGTGAGGAATAAAGAGCCAGTCTATATATATATATATATATATATGTATATCTTTGTTTTTTAAAGAGTCTACAAAAGGATCCCCAGTAAGTTCTATAGGGCCTCTGTGATGGTCTTAGGGCAAGACCTGGATATGCATTGAACAGAACAGAATAGGGAAGAGTTTCTAGACCTACTCTAATGAGATCATGGACCCATTGCAGTATTGGTGTACATGGCCAGAGAATCCTCTGCAAAATCAGGTGCTAAATAAGTCAGATCTTTAATGGCAGTGAACTCAACCATGACATCTGTAATACTTCCCAGGTTTAAATTTTTGTTTCTGTGATATCTTCAAATTTCTCACAAGTCCTCTCCATCGACTTTCAAGCCCAACCAAAAGAACTAATCTAAATCCCCTAAAAATACTGGGCACATCTTTGCTTCTGTGCCATTGCTCACACTTTCCCTCTGCCTGGAATGCCCTAACTCGTGCTCTTTGTAAGTTCTACCCTTCCTCCAAGGTCATGCTCATTTATAAAAAATTATCTTTAATGAATGGGTCTACTTTTCTCAGAATTCCCAAGAATTCCAAAGGTATGTATATAGTGTGGGGATTAGAATTTTTCTCCCTCAAATTCCTTAAGACACACACACAGACACACACACACACACAAAACAACTTTGTCTTTGAATCAATACTGTGTATTGGTTCCAAGGCAGAAGAGTGGTAAGAGCTAGGCAATGGGGGTCAAGTGACTTGCCCAGGGTCACACAGCTGGGAAGTGTCTGAGGTCAGATTTGAATCTAGGACCTTCTGTCTCTGGGTCTGGCCCTCAATCCACTGAGCCATCCAGCTACTTTTTCTTAAATACCTTTTTTTTTTAAAGCAATAAACACATTTTCCTTTGGATGTAGTGGTCATAAGGGGACAATAGATAAAATGAATATCCTACCTCTGTTTTTTGCCATAGAATTCTTTTCTGATCACTTTTTCTTGGGCTCCCCTGTAGCAGGTATTGAAATATTCTCTTGAGACCTTCCTTGGACTGCTTTGCACTGAGATTCATTTCTTTATATGTGTGGCCTCTCCCCAATCTAGACTAGATATAAATCACAGGTATTCGATATTATTCGTCCATTTTCATAATGAAAAGGACAAGGAACCAGCTGTTTCTTTGTGAGAAAACTCTCTTTGTAGTTGCTCCCTTGAACAGGCTGATTGCTTATGTCCAAGATGGTAGCATAGGAGGGAAACTGCTCCAAACCCACATTAGGTTGCTGCTGTTATTGCCTGGAGCAGTTCGAAAAGCTACATGATCCATAACATTCCAGGCTCAGTGAGCAGCGGAAGGCCAGGCAGAAAGAAGCCAACCTTAATCTAATCTGTGGGGACCAAAGACCAAGATAAAAAACATCTCTATTTTATTCTTAGCTCCTGAGGACTCTTGTCACCCTGATTCTATTTTGGGGAGTGGTACTAAAATTGAATGGTGCTGGAAACAAATAAGGAATCAAAGTTCAAGGTGACAATCCCTTTCCTTCTTTCTCCCCCCCTCACCCTAGTGAATACATCATTGGATCAGCAAGTGTTTATTTATTTATTTAAATTTAAAGATATTTTATTTTCACAATTACAGGTAATAATCATTTTTGACACACATTTTCCAAAACTATAAGATCCAAATTGTGTGTCTCTCTCCCTTTCCTCCCCCCCCCCCAGGAGATGGTAAGCACTTTGATCTAGACTATATACGTATTGTCATAAAAACCCACTTTTTTGTAAGAGCACACTCATACAAAACCAAACCCCCCAAATAAAAATGTCTCAAAAAGACGTACAGGTAAGTAAGTAGCAGGACCAAGATTTGAACCTACATCCTCTGATTCCAAAACAAACATTCTTTTTTACTGAAACAAGGCTCAAAGGAATTGGGAAGAAACCTCAGAATCACTTACCCCACAATGTTCAGCATAGGAGATAGAATGCTGGGCCAACAGTCAAGAAGATACGAGTTCAAATTTGACTTCTAACACTTGGACTCTGCCTCTTTTTGCCTTCCTTTCCTCATCCTTGAAATGGGGATGATAAGGGCACCTACTTAACAGGGCTGTTGTGAGGATAAAGTAAGTCAATATTTGTTAATGTTTTATAGACATTAGAATTCTATATAAATACTTTTTATGTTTATTATTGCTGCTATTGGATTTGAAACCATATTTAAGAAAGGCACTCAGGGATGAATGCCATGACAATCCATGAAAATGGGAGTCTGGTGACTCTAGAAACATACTTCATAGCAATAAGCAAACATCAGAATAAGACAAGATCCAAAGTAAGCCATAAGAAAATTCAATCAAGGTAGAGCCTTTCCAAGACAAGCAAGATTCAGACAAAACTAGGACAAGTCATGATATTCCTTGCCAGGATCTTATTCTTTTCAGTAAAATGTCAGGTATCTACAGTGTCCAGTGTTGCCCAGGCATCTCACCAGCACAATCCCTGCTGCCCAAACCAAACTAATTTTTAAAAAATGCTCTTCCTCCTCCTCCTCCTCCTCCTCCTCCTCCTCCTCCTCCTCCTCCCCCTTGAGACTGAATTGTATTCTTTGACCTGATTGGAAACCAGATTAGAATTTTGCACAAGATGCACCCTGAGCAGAGTTTTCCAGGAACTGAAATGCAATTTCATTAGGAAGTTCACAACCTGATTTTGAAACTCTTGCTATTGTCATGGAAATTTTGTCTTTACTTGATTTCCAATCAGTTTTTTTAAACTGGGACATTGTGAGTGACTGGAGCGGCAGGGTGGAATTAGGCATTTAATCGAGGAAAATCATAACAGAGCATGCCAGTAGCTGAATAAGGAAATTATTAGGCTTAGAAAATCAGGGAAGAAATGTCTCTCTTGTGTCCTTCTGCATCTCCCATCGCAGGCTGCCCCCTTCTACCTCTGCCATGCCACTTTCAAGACGTACAGACATGGGGAGAATCAACTGACCAGACTTTGCCCTGGCAAACCTCTTGCTGTTTTATATATTTCTCTTCTCTGTGATAATGACATTACATTACATTTGTCCTTGGGAAGAGTTAGTAATTCTGTTCTTCCAATAGTCTAAAAGAAGGCCACTGCCAAATCCACACAGGCTCCTACATCTCTTCCTCACAGCTTCTCAAGGTGATAAATAGAGCAAAGTCACTTGCATCAACAGGTGGAGCAGCGGAAAGAGGGCAAGTCCTGGTGTTGAGTTCACATATCCAGTCAGATATTTTCTAGCTGTATGACTGTGAGCAAGTCACCTTACCTCTGTTTGCCTATTTTCCTCATCTGTAAAATGGGGATATTAATAACACTTACCTTCCAGGGTTGTTGTGAGGATCAAATGAGATCATTGTAATTGTCTTAAAAAAACAAGCACTAGCAAAAGTGAAACAATTACATTTGCTGCTCACAATGAGTGAGTATAACCTGTGCATGCTGTTTCTGGGATCTTCAAGCTTATGAAGTATATGAAGTTCTAAATTTCTGGGAAATCAAAATAACCTCAATAAATCATTTTTCTCTTTAAATATTTTTTTTGTTTTCCCTTCCTTCCCTCCTTTGTTCTTTCTTCCTTCTCTACCTCCTTCCTTCTTTTTTTATTTCTCTTTTCTTTCTGTACTTCCTCTTCTTCCTTCCTTTCTTTCTCTTTCTTTCTTTTTTTCTTCTTTCTTTTCCTTTCTTTCTTTCTTTCTTTCTTTTTTCTTTCTTCCTTCCTTCCTTCCTCCTTCCTTCCTTCCTTCCTTCCTTCCTTCCTTCCTTCCTTCCTTCCTTCCTTCCTTCCTTCCTTCCTTCCTTCCTTCCTTCCTTCCTTCCTTCCTTCCTTCCTTCCTTCCTTTCTCTCTTTCTCTTTTTCTCTCTTTCTCTCTCTCTCTCTTTCTCTCTTTCTCTCTCTCTTTCTTTCTTTCTTTCTCTCTTTCTCTCTTTCTCTCTTTCTCTCTTTCTTTCTCTCTCTCTCTTTCTCTCTCTCTTTTTCTTTCTTTCTCTCTCTCTCTCTTTCTTTCTTTCTCTCTTTCTTCTTTCCTTCCTTTTCTTCCTCCTCCTCTCTCTCTCTCTCTCTCTCTCTTTTTTTTTTTTGGCTAGTTCCTAAGTAATATCCTAAAGGATGCCTAAATAAATACACCTTTTTTCTTCAGGGTAATAACTTAAAGGAAGTAGCTAATGAATGTGCATTATTCCCATTCCAAAAAAATAGTAGTAAGTGCCAATATAAGTAAAGATATTGTCAAATATCCAGGATACTTCTTCCCTATCCAACACCCCAGAGCATAAAATCAGTCCTAGGAATCTGTGAGTGTTAGTCCTGTCTCCTACACAGAGAAAATCACCATTAGAAACCTATTTAAAGTGTTGTTTGAACTGGAACCTTTAAGGAAGGCAGATAAAAACTGGGCACTGGAGGATTCTAAAAAGGGATTCTGTCATATGGCTACTCACATAGGCCTAGCTTCAAAACAGCATTAGAAATTCTTGCTACAGTTTTACCAAAAACAAACAAACAAAAATTAAAAATAACAAAACAATGAGCTACTTTCTTTAACAGAAAAACCCAGTTTAGCCCTAGCTAAGATTAATTTGTTCCTTCACATGCTCAAAGGATAGTCATGACTTACACCCAACAAAGTTTTTAACACCAAAAATTTCCATGTACTGAAGATGGAGGAAAGGTACCATGCTAGGATTTTAAATTTAAATTACAATTGCTAAAGAGAATCCCTGAGGCAACTAGATGGTATAGTGGAATGAGTACCTGGTCTGGAATCAGGAAAATTCATTTTCCTAAATTCAAATGTGGCCTCAGACAATGACTAGCTGTTCGACCCTGGGAAAGTCACTTAACATTGTTTACCTCAGTTCCTCATCTGTAAAATGAGTTGGAGAAAGAAATGGCAAACCATTCCAGTATTTTTGCCAAGAAAATGCCAGATGGGGTCATAAACTCAATGGAACTGCAACAACAATAAAGAGAACCCCACTTCACTAAGGACCATGGCTTGGTATGGTTTGACTTGGTTGATTTTGTTTGAGGACACAACAAATATGTGTGTCTTCATTCCTCCCTTTCTTCCTCTTTTGTAGGGCTCTGCTGTTGACATTTGCCTGCTTTGACTACAGGGAGCTTGTACAAAGTATATTACCCGACAAGTCACTTATGATAAGAATTGCAGAATATTTACTCTCTACAGTTTGGGTTGAAGTAATAATGATCATAGTAACTTGCATTTCTTTAGTGTTTAATACTATGCTTTCCTCATACCTTTATGACATTGGTAGCATAAGTAGTACCATCATCCCCATTTCATAGAGTCTCAGAGAGGAGAAGTGATTTGTTCAAGGTCACACCTTGTCAGGGTGGGAATTTGAACCTATGTTCCCAGCCTCCAGGTCCAGCACTCATCACTCTTTCTCATTATCATCTCTTTTGTACTAGATGTTCTTCTCACTGGTACATTCCCATCCAGATGAATTCAGATTAAAATGAGCCTCAAGGGAAGGGGAAAAGGGGGAAAAAAAGGGTAGAGAGAAGGAGGAGGAAGAGGATGATGATGAGGAGGAGTTGCTAGTCTGGTTTTGACAGTGCCCTCAACCCTTTTATTTCTGTTGAATTCTAGGAAGCTAATCAGTATGTTCCATAATTAACTTGATGAGCTTAGAATTTGATAGGTTTTTGTTGGGGATCTTTGTCTATTCCTACAAGGCAAAATATGTTCCTTTTGGAGCCTCAATGATCAGACTCAGGGGTGAGGGCCACATTAAGGAACCAAAAATAATTTCCTTAGGACAAGCTACATAACAGCCACATTTTCTCAACCATATATGTGTCAGCCCTGGAGAAAGGAACCAAATGGAATAGTGCATAAGAAACAGCAGCCCCTTGACCCAAGAGGTGACAGCAGCTAGGACCATGGGAGAATATTGAGAATTACCTCTTGATCTTAGAGATGGCCCTTGAGGACTGACAGACCGCATGATCTGAGATCCTTCCAGAACTGAGCATACACAGGACCCTCAAAGCTGGAGGAGCAATAAAGAACTAAAATCCACAGTATAGGGATGTGGAAACAGACTTCATGCTCCACATTTGTTCTGAGTTATTAAAAGGCTAAGGGTCCAGTGAAAAAGAAATTTTGTCTGTCTAGTCACCCCAAGAACTTTTTCTTTTAAGGTAGTACTATACCTCAACCCAGAGGCCCAAGTCTCCTGAGTGATTGTTGTGGGGTACAGATGTGTACCCCTGGGGTTCAGGAAGGATACCTCTTGCAAGAATGCAAGACTCCAAATTTAGCTTAAAGGTAAAGAGAGATTTATTAGTAATGTTGTATTTTTGGCAAGCAAGACAGCATGAGTGGAGCAACCTTGCTCTCCAAATGCCTCAGTTCTGGGGTTTTTATAGGGAATGAAGACGTGATTCTGGAGCAAGGGACTGGGGAGGAGTTTTCCCTGAAGGCATGGGGGTGGTTCTTATGATTTGGATCAATGGGACAATCAAAGGAGAATAATCCTCTCAAGGTCAGATGTTTTGGGTTGGGAGTCAGAGGGTGTAAGGGAGCAAAGGAATTTTCCAGATAATAGTTTGTCTGAGTTTCTGGGGATACAATGCCCATGACATGATGACTACCTAGTCAAGACCCACCATTTAGCAACTTAACTAACACTCCAGACTTCTCTACCTCATCAATATTATCTCCTCATTCAGGTCCCCTTCTCTCTGCCTCCCCTCACCCTTCCAGCTCTTCTATACATGCTGACTTCCCCCAGTGGAATATAATATGCTCCTTTAAAGGAGGATCTGTCTTCTTTACTATTTTTTTTTCATCCTCAGTTCTCAACACATAATGCCTGGCAAAAGTGAGCCTTTCATAAATTTTCTGTCTTTATCTGTCTCTCTTCCCACCCATCCATCCATCTCTCTCTTTCTCTTTCTGTCCATCCATTCCATCTATCTATCTATCTATCTATCTATCTATCTATCTATCTATCTATCTATCTATCTATCTATCTATCTATCTATCTATCTATCTATCCATCCATCCATCCATCCATCCATCTATCTATCTATCTATCTATCTATCTATCTATCTATCTATCTATCTATACTGTGAAAGGTACCTCACCAGAATACAGGTGCAAGTGAATTTCTCTTATAAGGGGTCTCCCAACATAGAATGGTACCATGAATATAGAGGACTCATCCATCACTCCAAGAAGAGGAACAAATAAGCACATTACTGTGGGATATTGGGGACCAGGGAAGCAGAGCAGAGTATGCTGTCACTTCCCTCGCTGACATTCAGTTTTCTCCTCTATGAAGTGAAGGTGATAGTAACACTCAACTACCTCTGTCATAAGATTGTGAGGAAAGCATAATAAACATTATAGAAATGCAATTTCTTCTGGTAATTCTTACCCCAGGACCAGCTTTAGAAAGTATTTTATGATTCTTATCAGAATGATTCTTATCAATCCAAATTTGTTTCCTTTTAGAAGAAAAGCTTAAAAGAGCATCTCTATGAAAATGGAGAACTTAAGGATCTTAAAGAAAAGCAAGAGTCACTGAAGAGGATGGAGAATTAAATAACTTATTTGTGGACTTCTGTAAGTTTTTTTTTTAATTTATGTGTATATGGGGAGGCTATATCTTCTATGGAATTGAATAAAGGATAACCTCTACCTAATAAATGTATTGTTATCAAGAATTTTTAATGAGATTTTGGGGAAATTTTAACCCACAATTCTAAAATCTAGACAAATTCTATTCTGATATTTTCTCAGAATGAACTCTGGGAAAGAGTCTATTGAGCCAAAGAGAATTATGACATTTTGAGGTAGCTATGAAAGGTCATCCTCATTTATTTAAACCTATAGCTTGGAATTTCTGGGTCACAGAATAAATATATACATTTTTATTTGGCTCAATCTGTGATTTATTAGCATAGGAATTCCCAGTGAAGAAATTCCCTTTACCATGAAGACTTAATGCAATTTTTAGTTCTTCCAGCTCTCAATCCATTATATAGTGTACACATTCTCTCTCTGTTTCTCTGTCATTATCTTTGTATGTCTCTGTCTCTTCCATATATTTATGCACATTTGTATATATTTATATATTCTGTTTAGAGATTTTCTAACAGAAACTGTCATTTCCAAGTCACTGGGAGGGAAGGCAAAGTTGTTATTGTTTTTCAGTCATTTTCAGTTGTGACTGACTTTCTGTGTCCTCATTTAGGATTTTCTTGGCAGAGATACTGGAGTGGTTTGCCATTTGCTTATCCAGTTTATTTTACAGATGAGGAAACTGAGCCAAACAGGGTTTAAGTGACTTGCTCAGTGTCACACAGCTAGTAAGTGTCTAAAGCCAGACTTGAACTCAGGAAAGGACCTGGACTCAAATTCCATTTTGCAGTGTAACATTGAAAAGGTATGAAATAGTAGTTTTAGATGTCAAGATAATACCATTATGGCTTTAGAAATGGAAAAGGATTCAAGTCCAGAAATATGCTTCTTGGTTTCTTACAACTCACATGACCGTATGCAAGTCATTCCAGTCTCACAAACCTCAGTTTCCTCAGCTGTAAAATGAGGAAATTGATCTAGATGGCCTCTAAGATCTTTTTCACTTTTACAGCTATAATGATATAATCTAGAGGTCTAAAGATACTATTTCACTCTGTCAATGTTGCTTTGAAAAATAGGACTTCTCAAAACTGCCAAATCTATTTCAGTAAAGGTATGTACCGTTGAAGCAGCTGAAGTTTTGTCATCTATCAATTAAATCAATTAAACAATGTTGGTTCCTAAAAATGGGAGGGCCATTTTCGAATTCGACAATTTCGAATAGACAAATGTAGCCATTTGTCTAGATTTTTTCTAATACCATAGAAAGAAGATTTAATTCTTTATTCACATGCACTGTGAAAGTCAAGATACTCAAGATTTAATGTTCTGGCTATTTAAGCCACTTGGTCTTATGTTATTTTGTGGACTGGATATAGACTTTCCTAGAAAAGGTCCATTTTTCAGAGAGTAGGTGGATATCTGACTCCCTAGCACTAGATTTATTCTCAGAGACTCCTACCAAATGATCCTTTCAATAATAGGACCTTGGTGCCCTCTTTTGAAAGACAGTAACTAATGAACTGTTTTACTGCATCCCAGTGCTTAGCAAACATAATCCCTTTCTAGTAAATGAAAGTGCTTTGGTTTTATGAAGGGCAAAACAATTTCTTTAGAGAAAGCACAATGAGGCTAAAGGCAAGAGCATCACATCCATTACCCACCATGCCCTGTGTGAGCTAATTAGGGGTTGGTAAGCTATAGTTCTGGCTTTTTGATGATCTGTAGTGAGTGGGTGATTAATTACTTTGGAAAGATCTTTGATCTTAACTAAATATTTCCCTTCCATTTCTGATGACAACTCTTCTCTTTGCTTCCTCAAGGTGATCTAGTATTATCCCTGGGAAAATTCAGGGTAATCTGGAATAGGAAAAAGTGTGAGGCCTTTTGAATAAGAAGATCTAAGCTAGAGTTTTGGCTCTGCCATTTATGACCTATGCAATCTGGATCAAATTAGCCCTTTGGGGGTCTTCTTTGACACAAGCCACAAATTGGTTTATTCATGTTAGTTCATAGGATACTCCATTTCCCACTTCCATGTCTTTATGCTGGCATGCTTTCTGTCTCCATTCCACCCCCTTGGAATTCCTTGCTCCCATAGCTCAAGAAGCATCTTCTTTCCTTATTCTGAAGCCTTTGCCTGATTCCTTGCTCCACTCAAAAAAGTATCTCTTATTACTTTATACATTTCATCTTTACTTACTGATATACACAGGTTCACAAAAGGGTCCACAAAGTCAAAATTTTCAAATATAGTATCAGGAAAGATATTATATTTGCTTCATTGTTTTTAACACTATTATTATTTGGTCATTTCAGTCCTGTCTTGTGACCCCATTTGGGGTTTTCTTGGCAAAGATATCGGGTCTTCTCTTACTCATTTTATAGATGAGAAAACTGAGGCAAACAGGTTAAGTGACTTGCCCAGGGCCACACCTCTAGTACATGTCTGAGGGCAAATTGGAACCCAAATCTTCCTGACTCTAGTCCTAGCATAAACACAGGACCATTTAGTGGCCTTACATATATGCATAAATCTATGGATATTTAAGTGTATATGTATTATATATATGTATATGTACATAATTTGTATATATATGCATGTATTTATATTTATATGCATGTAAATATATATTTGTATGTGTGTGCATGTATATATTTATAATTTTAATTAATATATAATGTTATACATGTTATAAAATAGAACAATATAAGATAGAACCTATCAATAATAATGTAACATATAATAATATATCAATATATTACATACCATTATATATAGCATATATGCTTAATTTATATATTTATATACATATATAAAATATTGCATATTCTTTGGCATCATTCTCCCAGAGTGAGACTAGCTATATCTCCACCTAACTTTCTAGGAGTACTCCCAGAGGAATTAGGATTGCCTTTCTCTAATGCTTTTGGTTCTAGGCCTCATTTCAGGGTGTTATATCTATTGTTATCTACCAGTTCCATTTAACCAATTAACATCGATCAACTTTTACAAAGAAAATTTTTTTTTCAAATATAGAAAGCAAAAGACTATGAACATTTCCCCACATACACTTTAGGAGCATGCTCTTTCCCAACCCATCCAAGATTCTCAGGAGAGAAGGCCTAAACAACTTCATTTCTACATAATATTAATACCACTAAGTTCATGTCCAAATGCAGCATCACTCTAATTCTAGTTCTTGTCAAGAAATTGTAGTTCTTTGTGAATCATGTAACCATGGGGAAAATATTAAAAATTAATTAATTAAATAAATAAACTTAATTAAAAAATTTTTAAAAGAAATTATAGTTCTTATCTCAGATATTATTTAAATGGGTCCTTAAAGTCACACCTTGCTCCTCTGGGCCTCAAAGCTGGACAAGTTGATTGCCAAGTCCAATACAAATTCTACTCCCAGGCTTCCTGATAGTTTGCTCTCCTGGCCTTTAAAAGCACACAAGGTCATAGCTGCCAGTCTCCTTCACTTAAAACAAAAGAATGAATGCCAAGGCCAAGAACCGAGGCCCATGATCAGAGGCCATATGTTAGTCTTTGATGATGAGGGCTTCTCTCATCAGGATGCTGTCAGAGTGGAAGAAGTCAGTGGAAAAGAAAGAAGAGGTTCTGGTCCACTAATACAATTTAAATGCACCCCTATATCAGGTTACGGAGGCTACCAAAGGGCCGACAAGAACCAGTCACAGAATGTGTACACAGGCTACAAAGTTCATGTGAGGATTTCCTGTTAAGCATTCTGTATAAATTTATAAAGTTTGGATCTTTGGTCAATGCTCCATTACAATAATATATACCAAAGGAATACCAAATACTTCAAAGTCAAAATCACCTAGAAGGATTAAAACAAAATGGCTTCTGAACAATTTCTGGTTCAAGGATAACAGTAAAGCTGTCTCTTCTCTGGATTGATCATCCTAACAGAGATCCCCAAGTTCCAGTGATAGCTTGAGAAATATTCTACGAATTTAATACAATTGAAGAGAATGTATTAGGCCCCAACTTAGTGCTTAACATTAAATAATCATTGTATATATAAATATTTATATACTATATATATAATGCACACAAATATAAATATGAAAATAGCCCCTTGCCCTCAAAGTCCATTTGGACAAAATATTAAGTCCCTGCCTCCAGGAAGAGATGATCAGTGACTTGGAGTAAGAAGGGGCCTTACAGACTATTTGATCTAAAGAACAGAAGCTCAAATTAATGTAAATTGTCCTAAGTCACACAGCTTATAGAGGTGTGATTGAGGGCAGATATAGGCACTCAAGTCTTCCTGACTCCAAGTCTAGCATTCAATCCACTAGGCCTTGCTTCCTGCCAGGAGTCATGTGAGGCAGGGTCACATGACAAGATGGAAGCAAAACACTTCTAGGAGAGATCTCTGGAGACTGGGGGAGGCTGAGTCGAAAGTCATAGAGAAGGGATGGAAATTGGGTATTGAAGGCAAGATAGAAGAAAAAGAACAAGGCAGAGAATGTTTTAGATAGAGACCAACAGGCCCAAGGCCTGATCCAGAAATAAGGAAGAGATTAATTTGGCTGGAGTGGTGTGTTTTCTTTGGGGAACAATGGAAGATATAGGCTAGAAGGAAATAAAGCACAAAGTCATAGTCAATGGTAGTTTCTATAGAAAGTTAAATCAGTATGGATTGAAATGACCTGGGAAGACTTTAGGAAGGAAAGGCAACTGAATTGTTCCTTCAAGGATGGGTGGGGAAGGGATAGGCCCAAGGAAGAAGAAAGGACAAAGCAAAGATAGTAAAACATAAGCAGAGGTTAGAAAGGATACCAGTTTAGCTTAAATGAAGGGTTTAAATAGAGGAATGTAACAGATAAATCCAGAAAAGAGAGCTAGTATGGGATTATAGAAGGTCTTAAACATCAGTCTGAGGAATTTGGACTTTGCCCTAGGCAATATTTTACAAAGATTAATCCCATGACAGTGGATTCAATAGCTTTCTTAACATATCACTTTTAAAATGAACTAAAGCTATTTAACTTTTTAAAAGACAAACTCTAGGCTAAATTCTGTTTCATTTTGAAGAGATATAGCATATAATCTTTTCTACCTTTAATTATGTTCAGAGCTGCACTTTATGGGCAATTTATATTAAGGAATCTTAAGCCAGTGGCAGGACTTCCTCAGGGCTGTTAATTGTGACTTTTCTTCAAATAACTTTGACATCAAAATCACTGGGTAAAGACTGAAATGAGCCCACCAGAGTTTTGAAATTCTCTTTTTTGAAGTTCTAAAGGAACAGGCCTCTGTCTTACTTTCTTTCCTTCTCTTTAGTGTTCCAACCAAAGGCCCTGAAGGGAAGAGAATCAAAGTTTAAATAATCACATCATTTTACAGAGGCAAACAAGTATCATTTGGTGGGTCCAGGGTTCACCCAACAGGAAAGACAGATTGTTGTCTTTCAGTTCAGATAGCTTTCAGAATATTTAGGCATTTGCCTTCCAACCAACTTAAGCCCTTATCTAGAAACCTGGGCAACCTGTTAGCCTCTTTAATTGTGAGCATGTCCAGTAAGAACTTTATTAACAACAAACAGTACGGGAATTTGAAGACATGGGGATTAATTAAATTCATTTATTTAGCAAGAGAGGATTCTTCTTTGGACTAGAGAGAATCCAAAGGTTCTTCTATTTGAGATGCTGGGGTGAGATCCTCTCAGGAATCCCTTCAACATAAAATGTAGAGCTGGAAAGGGCCTCAGAGATCATTTAGCTCAATATGTGACTCTCCCACAAGTTTTATGGATCATTACATTGACTTTCATAAATGGCAAAGCCAGAATTTGTACCCAAGTCTTCTTTTTTTAAATTTCTATTTTTTTTATGGAAAGAAGAAAACGGGAAAAAAAGGATTCAATGGAATAGTGTACCCAAGACCTTTCTGCTGTACCACACTGGCTTAGAACTCATGATGAGACCAGATAAACAAAGCCCCTTATACATTCCAGGGTTTGGCTCAGTATCTAAGCCCATGGAATTTTTGATGGGGTTATTTGGGGAGATGACCTGGAAGTTCTGAAGCTTAAATATCAAAATGGACAGCTTCCCTGGATACCTAGATTGTCTAGTTCCAAAAACCCAGGAGAAGACTAGAGGGAGGAAAGAAGGGAAAGAGAAATATACTGTCATTCTGTACCAGCTGGGGCTGCATCTCTGAACCAAATTGAAGATAAAAAGGTCTGAGATGCTGTGAGATTCTGTTTAATTTTAGCCCTTCCTCCGGGGAAGTCCTGAAAGCGCCTTTTTGTCTTCCAAAGACATGTTAAAATAACACCCATAGCAGTTGGATGGGGTTGGGAACCAATGTATGCTCCTCCTATGGGCCACTGAGACATTGCATTCTTGAAATAGGGTCACCTTTTTGTTCTTCTGAAAGCCAAAGCTTAAATGGGGCCGAATAGTTGTCTCTTTTATTGTCCAGACTACTTGTTTTTGCAAAAAAGAAAAAAATGTCATTTTTATTTTTAACAACTGAACAAAACCTCTGTCTCTCTTTCCATCTCTACCTCTTTGTTTTATTCTGCTTCTCCCTCTTTCTGTCTTTGTCTCTCTGTCTGTCTCTGTCTCTGTATCTCTGTTTCTCTCTCTGTGTGTATACATATATATGTATATAGATATATAATGACCACAAACTCTAAAGTACTCTATATACTTGGCACATCAGAATTTGCAGTGGTTATGTATAAGCATACATACATGAAGCAAAACTATATTCATCAGCTTCTCAAAAGTTACCAATCTACGAGCACATGATCAGTTCACACTTGTGGCTACATTGAGAAGGAAATTAAGACACATATATTTCTTAATGAGTTCAGAAATGTATCTTCTTTATTGATTTTGTTGCAAAATGTCTCTCCATCCTCCTTCCACACTCTCTCCATCTCTCCCTGCAGATGTAAATCATCAATCAATTCAAAGACAGGGGATTTTAAAGCTGCTCGGGACCTTACAGATCAATCCTCTAATTTTGTAAATGAGGCAATTGACATCCAGAGATGTTTTTCCCAAAGTTGCACAGCTGAAATTTAAACTCAGATCTTTTCATCCCAAATCTAGGGCTGTTGCTAGTACATTGTACCATCTTAGCAATGGGACAATAGATTTTCTTTTTATGATTTTGAAGTTAAGTTCAGATTCACACAACTCTTTGGGGGGGGGTTGGGGAAAGGAGGAATGAGGATCTATGATTTCATTACTTTAGGTCATTTGTCATTGAGGAAAACCCCCTCTACCAATACAGATCAGCACCAGTCTCACAATTTACCCTGTAAGAGAACAGTCTGAGGGGCTGACTGACTTGCTCTGAATCACAAAACCAGCATGAGCCAGAGGCAGGTCTTAAAATTTAGATCTTCCAAATTCTAAGGCCAGTCTCCTGTCCACCAAGCCATGCTATCTCTTAGTTAACCATTATTAGCCACTTAAAAAAAATAACTTTTCCACCTTTCAATTCACAGTTATTTAAGGTATAAATTTTTAACATTTATTTTTTCTGCTCATGGTTTTCATTAAAGTACCAGCAAGCATTTTTAAAAAGTATCCTTTGTATTCTCTCTCTCTTTCTCTGTTTCTGTCTGTCTCTCTCCCTCTTCAGATATCCAGCTGTAATCTTGTTCTTGTTACCCCTTCCAGTTGAGAAACAGTCCAGCTGGTGGGGCTGGTGGTGCCAAGCCTCTAGTTTCCATTTTGGCTCACAGATCCTTATCTTGAGGGCACCACCCATTTGTAGCAAGCTTAAGCTGAGATTTCTTGGCACTCTAATTTTTGTTCTTCTTAGGTATTCCAGAAAAAACATTTTTTTCCCCAGTTCTCACTGAGCAGAAAAGTCTGTTCCATGTGACTCATCATGTTGTTCTCACAGAACGGATTTAAATTCCAGGTGTAAATTTATTCAGTGAGCAGCTATCAAGAACAAACTGTGTGCAGACACTATCACAAGTACTATATGTGTTTGGGGGAAGGGGATGGGGAGGGGAGTGGAAGAATCAGAAACTTTGGCCCTCTGCTTGAAGAGAGTACAACCTAGTGGAGGCTTCAACGTGAACCTAAGGAATGGTAGAAAAAATGCCATACACTACAAACAGTCCATCCACCAGCATTATCGAACCTCTACTGTGTGCCAGTCGCTGTCCAGGTGCTGGCAATACAGATCAAATGGAATAAACCTCACTTTCAAGAATCCTAAGAATTCTAGCATTTTAATAATAATAATAATAATAATTCTAATCATAATTGACGATCACAATAAATGTACATGCCACTAAGAACAGCTCAGGGCTCACTTTCAATTCTCTCCTTTACCATGTGTTTTAAAGTCATTTTAACATGTTATTCTATACTTCCTAGTTACTGCAGGACACTGGAAAGTGGAAATTCCCAGTGCCTGATCTACTTCTTGTACTTTAGGTTTTATATAAGCACCACACTGCAGATTTTGTAATAATTGCCACTAAAGAGCAGGATAGTGCAAGCTGGTTGGAGCCTCCAGATTGCAGTCAAAGGTCTAGCTAGCACCACTTCCCTCAAGACCTCACACAGCATCAAAAGTTCTGACAGTCCTGGGAGCCCAGACTCCATGCCCAGCATGGTTTCCACCCAGGTCTCAGTTCCTAGGCTCCACTAAGAGTAGAGGTTACAGCCAATAGTGTTAGATTTAAAATAGTTTTGAGCATTAAATAGTTGTAGATAAGAGAGTGGGAGCCATAAACTGTGATAATTAAAATGTTTGGGAGCAAAGGAAATATATATATCAATTATGACCACTAAAATATGTTTTCTACTGTGTCTTGGGTTTATATAAATATAAGATGTTGCCAGGGAATATATTCCCAATTTATGAATATGCCCAAGCCAACTGGGTTTTATAGAGAAATTTAATTTATAATACACTGATTAATCAATAGAAAAAGAGATAAAGTAAGAAAGGAATAAGAATGAAGGGCCTCAAGCCAATAAGGCCTAGACCTCAGTCCTAAGAGATAAATCAGTCAGTTGGTTTTATCACTCACCCAAGATTTCTCTAGATAAGGCTTCTCATGCCAACTTCAGGCTCCACCTTCAAGAGAGCCTCCTTTCAAGAAATGTCTCCAGAGAATTCTCCTCCTGACTCCTCCTGAGTTCTCCTTCCACTGCCTCCTTCAAGACCTCTCCAGGAGCTCTCCCTCCAGGACCTCTCTCCTCTCAGACCTCCTTCAGAGCAAAAACTCTCCTCTCAGTCCTCAGACCCCACTATCTTTAAGCCAACAATCTAAGTTCCCTCCCCTCAGTTCTCACATCTACCAATCACTGTCGATGTCTCCCCTGTGCCAATGGTGGCTCTATCTTAACCCAGGACTGCCCAGAGGTCTGTCCCCTTTGCACATGTCTGTTGAAGGTCATATTCTCAAATAATTAAATCTTGATCTTTGCTGCAGCCCTTCCTAAATCCTGTTACTCTGAGTAGGGTGGAGATTGTAGTTTCCAAGACCTGGTTCTGTCATTCCAAGTATCTCTATTGTATCAATTCTAAAATCAATCATGACTCAAAGAACTTCCTGTTCTGTGCTTAAGCATAGGTCAACACCCTTTCCATTGTTTAGCAAAAGGTTTCTGTCCTAAAGTAGTTTTAAGTAGGGAGGAGAAGGATCCTCCCATGCCAAGGAGTTTCATATTCCAATAGAGTTCTTACTATCAGTAGGAAATTTTTTCAAGTATGAAATTTCCCAATGGGGAAATTTCCAACATTCATAAGTCTAAGAAATTTTAAGGTTTACAATAGATAGTGCATATATCTTCTGTGTGAGACTCATCACCTCCTCTTTCCTCACACACGACTACCTGCCATCATAGCTTGGGATGAAGCTGCAAGTATTTACTAGACCAGACAACCAGTCGAAATTCCTCCAGCCTCTACCTTATTCTTGGAGAAGTGATGCATGTACCGACGCCACATTTGTCAACACAGTCTCAAATGCAGGACCAAGGGGTTTGTTAGCTCTAGAAGGACAAGCTGTTTGGAGCCTCCAATTGTCAGGGTTGTGGGATGACTGGACAGTCTAGAATAACAAGTTAAGATAGTTTTCAAATGTAGGGTAAATAAGAAAATTGAAAGAAAATCTGGGCTGTTCTTAATGAGTTGAAGTCACCAGACTTGAAAAATTTCATCCTGAGATAGCAAAAGAACTGGCAGGTGTGATAGCAGAGACATTCTTTGTCCTCTTGAAAAAACTGTGGAGAACAGAAGACATGGCAATTTTAAAAAGTGAACAGAGTAGCTTATAGCTGTACTCTCTGCTACCAGGGGAGGTTAAGCAAGGAATTCTGAGCTATAGTAGTACTGTAGTAAATTATAAGAACCAATTTGGTGAGCATCTGGGCAAGGGAGATGGTTGTGGGACCAGAATTCCTAAGAAGAGGTGAACCAGTCCAGGGCAGAAGAAGACCTGAATTTGGTCTATGAATGGTCACTGTACTTCCAGACTTGAGGAAATAGGGAAATACAGACAAAAAAAAAAAGTAAGAAAATGGAGTGTTTAGACAAGAGGGCTATCATATTGACTTTTAAATCCTGAAAAAAAAATCCATTATTAAAGTAAAGAACACTTTTTGAATTTTTATAAAAGGAAGCAGTGATCACTGAGAGCTTCATTAGAGCTCATTGCATTGCTTCATTAAGAGTAGGTCATGCTAGACTAGTCTTATTCCTTTTTTTTTGACAGGTTTATTAGACTAATAGATCATGAAAATGTGTAGGATACCTAAATTTCAATAAGGCATTTGACAAAACCTTCCATGCTATGCCTGCAGAGTAGGTGGAGAGGCGAAAGGTATAGGTTAGATACTAGCACAGGTAGGTGATTTTGGAATTAATAGAAATTACTGGACCCCCAAAAAGAGACTAAGGGAAATCACTAAAGGAGCATTTGTCCTAGATCCTGAGATGTTTGGCATCTTTTTCAATGACTTAGATGAAAGAGTTGATGGAATTTTTTTCAAACTTACAGATGACATGAAGATGAAAAGGAGAGCAAATATTATAGATGAAAAAACTGAAATACAAAGAAATGTTGACAGTCTAGAAAAATGTATCTAATAAATTTTTCTCTAATAAAATGAAATGGATCTAATAAATCTGCATCTAATAAAATGAAACTAGAGATAAATGTAAAGTTATTCATAGATATAAAAGATCAATTTCATAAGCAGGAAGAAATGGATTGGGTCTCGGGGATTTACTAGACTAAATAATAGGTTTAAGTGATGGCCAAAAAAATCAGCATTAACTGAAATGCTGCATCATTGTAAGTGTAGTTTCCAGAATGAGGGTGATAATAATTATTCTGGATTCTTCCCTGGTGACAACAACACATTTGGAATATTGTGTCCACCCCTGGGCAAACTAGTTTAAGAAAGATGTTGTTAAGTTGGAGCCTGTCCAGATAGGGATAGATATCATGGTGGTATATAACATAAAAGGAGCAATTGAAGGATTAAGGGGCATTTATCCTAAAGAGGAAAACTGGGATGAACAAGATAACTGACTTTATATATTTGAGGAGTTAAAGGTTCATATAGACAAGAGATATTAGATATCTTCTTTTTTTAGCCCTCAATGTCAGAACTAGAAGCAATGGCTTAAAATTTCACTGTGGCAGATTTAGGCTGAATATAAGGAAAGTTCTTAACAATTAGTTATTTAAAAAGTGAATGGACGTTGAGAGACAAATTTCTCTTCACTAGATATTTCACTGGAGGCTGGGTGGCCTCTTGCTGGGTTGCTCTAGGCAAAGTAGGCTGTAAAAGGCATTTTTGTCATGTAAGGCTAGATATCTAGTTTCTTAGATCTCTTCCAATTCTGACATCCTACAGTTTGCCTGAGGTGATTTGCCTAAAGTTATAGAGCTGGTGAATGGGGTGGAAATCTTTCTATAGGCTTCATTCTTTCTCTCCCAGTAAATATAGCATAATATGAAACTAGTCCATAAGTACAGAGGAAATAAGTCCACTGGAATTAATTTAAGAATTTAAGGATGAGGCAACCTTTAAACTAAATGTCATTTGACACAGCTTGGAATTTAGGAATTTGGGATTTTCTGTCAGAGTCAGTTTTTTATAATAGGTTGTTCATGTCAATAGTCAGCGATGTCAGGACAAATGGCCAGCACTTCACTTTTTCTTATGACCCCAGATTCTATGTGTTGAGTAGGAGTATCTGTCAATCTTGATATAATATAACTCCCTGACTGGCTCTATACATTTGTTTCAGATCCAGTACTATTTCAGTCACTAAATCTTCAATGGAAACTCTTATACAATAGTTTGGTTAGTAAAACAAAACAAAAGAGAAGACATAGGTATCCCCAGAACACAACATTCTAAACAATCCCCAGATCTAATCACTTTCTCATTCAATTTCTTTAGTTTTCTGAGCTGCTAAAGCTCACCTAGAAGTTTAATGTAATATAACGGACCTCTCAAATTCCCATAGAGTAAGAGTTGTACAACAATGGAGCCATATCTGACTCCATGACCCCATTTGGGTTTTGTTTTGTTTTTTTGGCAAAAATAGTGGAGTAGTTTGCCAGTGAGAGTTGGATACTCAAAATGGGTGTCTATGCTGGAATTGGAGAGGGCTATAGACACATTTTAGTGTTTCTCATGGTCATGGATAAATGAGAGAATTTGATGGCAGCAAGTCTAACTACAAAGACATAGGGAATTTGCTCCACAGGTTGCCTCATGCACCCATCTATCCCTGCAACCCCAACCTTGAAAAAAAAACAACAAAAAGAAGGTACTCATTTCATGTGATCATGTCTATATAGGTCTGCCTGACAGTCACAAATCTAATGCTGAGAATGGAAGGAAAACAGATTTGGCTCCATGCTGGCCTTGGTCATCAATTCTCCCCCCATTCTCTCCCTATCTCTGTCTGTCTGTCTCCTTCTCTGTCTTTCAAATAAAGAAATTCCCTCTACCAATATAGAAGGCACATTCTCTGACACTTAGAGTCTTAGGTACCCAGAGCATTGAGAAATTAAAGAAATTTCTTTCTGTGGGTCACACAGTCAGTTGTGCGAGTGATGAGAAGTTGAACTCAAGTTTTCTTATCTCCAAGGCTTCTATATTCACAATGCCTCATTACTTCTATTATATGGTAAATAGTAATATTTGTAGAAGGAGCAGGTAGGTAGCACAGAGGACTCCAGTCAGGCCTGGGGTCAAGAAGTCTCATCTTTGTGAATTTAAAACTGGCCTTGGATACTTACTAGCTATGTGATCCTGAGCAAGCCAATCAGTTCCATTTGCCTCAATTTCTTCATCTGTAAAATGAGCTGGAGAAGGAAATGGCAAATCACTCCAATATCTTTGCCAAGAAAATCCCAAATGGGGTCACCAAGAGTTGGACCCAACTAAAATGACTGATTGACAACAATACCTATGGTACATACCTCACAGGATTATTAAAATAATTTAAGTAATATAACCTATTAATGATTACTATTATTACTTACAAATTTAATATGATAAAAATTAATTTCTCTTAGACATACTCCTTCCTCTGAAATATTTCAAAAAGATGCATGTATATAATCAAGTGATATGGAATATTTTGTTTTCTCTTTTTTTAATTTACTCTTTTTAAAAATTCATCATTTCTGTAATTATCATTCCCCCATAGAATCTACTTTTATTAAACTGAATTTTCTTGAATTTATTGTTTAATCACCACCCACTCTTACATTAAGTCCTTGGTTTCTCTTGAAAAAGTTTGCCAATAGGTCATACTTCTTTGTTTTCTAAATCAGAACATTCCATCATGTGTAGAAGGAAAAACATTAGTTAGAGTTTCCTAACACCTAAGCATAGTGAGACACTCTTTTTGAGACACTGACACCCATTAGTAAGAAAGGTCAAAAAAAATCCTTCTCAGGAGATTTTTAAAGAACAAGGTTAACACCAATCTTTCTTTTCTGTCATTGTCCTGCCTAGAAGCTGTGGTTGAGGCAAGGCGATTTTTCAAGGTCCCTTCCTGCTCCTTTTTCCAAGAAGACTGGGACAAATGAAATTTTATGACCATAAACACTCACAGCTGCACCCAAGTGTTAAGTACAAATATGTGTAGAGAATTTTTAGTACAAAAGAATCATCACATCGAGATAGAACTGTTGCTTATCTAAATCAGTATCCTGTCTCTCACCATGGTACCAAGGGATAGCTTGAGTAAGGGTAGCCGTATTTTTCCTGACATCCATCTAGACTGATAGAGCAAGATTTGACAGGATATGTGTCTTGCACCCAAACAAGAACCCAGGGTCACCCCAATGTCAAGATGAACCATAAGAGGAAGACTTTTGTTAAGGAGCTTGAAAAAAACACTTTAAAAATTCATAAATTGTTGGTCTGGAAGAGATCTTAAAGATCATCTGGTCTAGTTCTTCCATTTTATAGATACTGAAAATGAGACACAGAGAAATTGATTGCTCCTGTTCACAGATCTATTTAGTAGAAGAGGCAGAGTTTGAATCTAACTTCAATATTCTTCACATCATTCTATGCTGCCTTATCAAAGGTTAGGAATGCCCCCATCTGTTTCTTCTCCATCAAAAACTCATTGCAGGTAACAATCTATAGAAGCTTATTAAGGACAACTAGATAATGTATAACTGGTAATAAATAAAATAAAATAAAAAAATTTTAAATTAAGGACAAGTAGGATATTTGGTGTTAATTTCTAAGTTTTGGACAGGATCCCAGTAACCCAAGCCTGGACAATTGTCCCTTTCCCCTGTTCTCCCCTAGGGAGTAGGAGACTACTTGAGGAAGGAGACATGAAACACTATTTTTTTCTTCCTCTCTCTCCTCCAACTCAACACCCTGAAAAGATGGATTTGAGCTTATCTTCAATGTCAGTGGAGAAGGAAGACCTAACACCATTAAAAAAAAAAACAAAAATAAAAGCCTTTACAATATGGCTTCAAATTTTTAAGGTTTTTTTTAATTTTTTTTAATTTTTATTTTTTTTAGTATTCCATCTTAGAATCAATACTACATAATGGTTTCAAGGCAGAAGACTGAATAAGAACTAGGCAATGGGGGTTAAGTGACTTGTCCAGGATCACACCACCAGAAAACATCTGAGGTCATATTAGAACCCACTACCTCCTGTCTCTAGATCTCTCAATCCACTGCTCCTCCAACCTATATTTTTAGCCTCATGTCTTACTCCCCATTTAATATTCCTCAATCAAGCCAAATTGTCCTTTCTGTTCCTCAAACAGAACTCTACCTTTTGCACTAGCCCTCCCCAAGCCTGCAGTGTTCTTTCTCTTCTCCTTTACACATAGATTTCCCTCATCTTCCAGACACAGCTCAAAACACCACCTTCTATTCAAAGTCTTTTCTGATTACCCCACCTGCTGGTACCTTTCCTTCCTAACTGGTATTTTTTATATTTATTGTCTTTATTCCACAAGTATTTTTATATGGAAATGTTGCCTCTCCCTTTAGGACCTAGACTTCTGGAAAGCAGAGATGGCCTCATTCTTTGTCTTTGTATCCCCAAGGGCAGGTGCTGCATGAATTTGTGTTGATCTATTGCTTCATTCCCTAATTAGTTAGATAACCTTTTGTAAGTTCCAGGTCTCAGAAATCTCTGTAGAATCCAGCAATAAGACTAAGAAGACTTCTAAAGACCCTTCCATCTCTAAAGTTATAATCCTGTGATAAATAATTTGTTTATAGCTCTAAGATGTCTGGGACTCAGATTTCAGTATTCTAACAATTAACTAATAATTTAACAGTAATATATTATTGAATTTTCTAAGTAAGAGAACAGGGAAAGAAGAGTCTTCTGCCAAGGGAAGGGGAAGGATAAACAGAGGAATGGAATTAAAGTAATGAAAACAATCAAGAATTTAACAATTCCTTTTCTTGGGTCCTAGCTGCATCTCCCCCTGACCCTTGCCTCTGACACTGGTTATACCTATGGAATAAAAAGAGAAGAAATCTCAGATAGCTAGGAACAAAATAGATGAGTGAGGTATCAATCAGAGGCCAAGGCAGCTAATCACACATTCTAAGCATATCTCCATGAAGCAATTATAATGAGCCCCCAGTGCTGGAACCAAGCACATAAAACAGATCTCTAAATCGCATCTAGAATTGAAGATTACAATGGGAGTGTTCTGTCATCTGCCCTTTGCAGAAATAGCTGCTAGCCAGAAGCTTAAAGCAATAAAGGATAGCACAGAATTACAAAGCATAGAAAAATCTTCCTGAAATTTTCCCGGAACCCGAACCATCTTTAAAAGCACCCTGGATCCTCTAGATCTTCCATGTTTCTTGATACAAACAACCATTACCCTTGTGCTTCCTCTGCTGCTCTCCTATTATGATTTTGACCATATTTAATGGGGACACATGGCTTACTTAATTCATTATCCTTACCAGATTCTTGGATCCACAAGTTAGAATCAGGGCAGAAAGTAGATGGGGTCAAATTCTGAGTACTGGACACACAGTTCTAAATCCAGTGGTTCCTAAATGGCTCATACAATAACAACAATGACCACAGCGACAACAATGGTAACAGCCATTATTGATTTAGAATTTTTACAAAATGTTATTATATTTTATCCTCACAACAACCGTAGGAGGTAGATAATATCATTCTTAGCCTTATTTTACTGACAAGGAAACTGAATCAAAATCATAATGAAGAAGTGACAGAGAAGGTACCTCTTTGGGAGTGAAATGACTTGCCCAGGTCAAAACAATCAATAAGGATCTGAGGTCAGATTTGAACTTCCAATCATATATGTTATATGTAGTCTGGAGTATTGAAAAAACTTGAGTTACTAGGTTGTAATCTATCTACGTATGGTATTTACAATATTGAATGCGTGCCGCTACATACTGAGATAATAATGCTGTACAATTTTGAATGGTAGCAGTTTCAGTATGGCAGTTGGCTGAACTATTTTGATGTACTGCTTAATTTTTTTGAATTTTATTTTTTAAGTGGTATAATTTATTTTCTTGCAAAATAAAAAAAATGTAAAACAAAAGACTTCCTCTTATCCAAGAAATTTTGGTGTCCTGTGAAAGTTTTAAAACTTGAATAAAATCTCTTAAGCTAAAAAAAAAAAAGTCTGTCTGATTCTGATGAATTTAAGTCTAAAATCAAGTCTCACTTACTAGCTGTGTGACCTTGGGCAAGTCACTTAATCCTTTTTGTCTCTGTTTCCTCATTTGTTAAATGAGCTAGAGAAGGAAATAACAAAGTACGCCAATATCTCTGCCAAGAAAACCCCAAAAGGAGTCATGAAGAGTCAGACACAACTGAAACATTTTTCTGTTTGCTAACTCCTTCAACAAACATTTGATAACAAACTATGATGTACAAAATCCCAGGGAAAACCCAAAGATAAATAAATCATATTGTTTATTCTTAAGAAGTTTATGATCTAGTAAGGGAGGTAACCCCTGCATATATTTTTTTAAATGCATGAGCTGTAAGATGTTATGTGATCCCCAAAGCTATGAGAGTTCTGATGAAGGAAAGATATTTTCTAAATGGGATGATATTGGAGGGTTTCATAAAGAGGGCAGTAAGACTGGTTAAATGCAAGCTCCTGGAGGGCAGGAATTATTTATTTTTTTATCTTTGTAACTAACACAGAAACTAGCACAATAGCCATAGACTAGCCCAATCAAATTCTTATTGGCTGAACAGTGGTTAGAAATTTAAATAGGTATGGGGGCTGCTAGCGATGGGGGAAGGTTATCTCAGGTATAGAGAACAATGGAGCAAAGATATGGGAAGAATATAATATTGACTTGATAGCAATATGGTATGACTTAAGTAATGTTCTCAAAGCTCCATACAACCTAAATGACTTTATGATTTCTACCTAATTATTTCCTTTTCAGATAAAAACCTATAAGATGTGAAAGTGGTTACTCTACAGTTGGGGTTGACCCTAACAAGCTGGTCAGTAAACATTCCTTGGAGATTGTTCTTTGTTTTAATTTTTAGGAGAAAAGTAGTAAGAAAAATATACCTTTCACAATAGCTTGGAAGTGCTTCCTGACATTCTCATTTTCTTTGAATGTCATTCTATTTCCCTCCTATCATAAGATCACTAGACCACAGATTTGGAGCTGGAATGTTGCTTAGAGATTATCAGCTTCAGCCTCCTCATTTTACAGAGTAAGAAGCTGAGTGAGACCCAAAAGGGCTGTGGTTGCCTAATGTTACCCAGGTAGTAACAGTCAGATGTCCAGCTCCTGCTTGAGAAAGAGATCCAGGATCATTGATGGAAGATGCTGGTAGTCTCAGGTGGTAAAGACAAGATTAATTGTAAACATGAACATAGACAATTGAAGAGCTACGGAATCCTAGAATTGAAAGAAATATTAAACATTCCCAAATCCAAGTACTCCCTCAAGTGTGAATGTTCTCTCAGTGACTACAAGAAGTTACCCTTGCCCAACTTTTCTTTGTGGGAGGGAGTCTGATACAATGGAAAGAACACAGATTGTGGAGCATAAGAAAGGAAAACAAGACTTTTTTTTTCAGAGCTTTAGAATTGACTCTTTAAAAAAAAAAAACTTAAATCCTTATTTTCCATCTTAAAATCAATATTGTGCATTTGTTCCAAGGTAGAAGAGCAGTAAGGGCTAGGCAATGGGGGTTAAGTGACTTTCCCAGGATCACACAACCAGGAAACGTCTGAGGTCAAATTTGAACCCAGGACTTCCCATCTCCAAGCCTGACTCTCTAGCCACTGAGCCACTCAGCTGCCCTCTACTAGAATTGCCTCTTAAAGCTCAAGATCCCCCTCAAGGAACCAAAAAAAACATGATCCTTCTCATTAACAGTCCTAGATAGGCTGATAACAAAAATTATATAAATATATAAATTATATAAAAAGTATATAAATACTGCTGCTATCACAATATCCTTACAGAGACATATTGTTTTCTTTGTTGTCATTTTCTTAACCTCCTTAGGGGATACACTCAATGGTGAAAATTATAAATCAAAGAGAATAATTATAAGTAGTATTTGAGCTGAGGAGGGAGAGGGCTGGTTGGGAGAGTTCTCAGTTTTATTTAAGTTCTCAGTTTCATTGCCATGTAATTTGGTATGGTAATTTCTAATGGTTTCCTATATCTCTTCCTTCCTTTATTTATTTTTTGTTAATTTGGCTTCTCTTTTTAATTTGGTTTAAGGTTTATAAATTTTATTATTATTTTTAACAAAAGAGGGTCTGTTTTATTGGTTAATTGCTTTTACACTTTAGTTTTATTTCTCTTACCTATAACTTTTTTGGGGTGTGCTTGTTTGGGGGGATTATAAATTTATTATTTTCCTGGAGTTGTATTTTTTAATTGTAGGCTCAATATATTACTTTTCTCTTTTCATATTTTATTAATAAAAGTGTACAAAGACATGTATTTACTCTAAGGCATATTTTACATATTCCATAAATTTTATCCTATTATAATTTTCTTTCAATTTTAATTGCCTTTATGATTTGTTCTATGACCTACTCATTATTTATGATGTTTTTAAGTCTCCACTTTGGCCTAAATTTTTTATTAACACGTATTTTATTTATTATAATTTTTGTTGAATTATGATCTAAAAAGATATGTTCATGATTTTTGCCTTTCTCTTATACTTATTAATTTTACCTTAACATATGAATCATTTTCATGTTAGTTCCAAAGAAGCCTGCAATACATACACACAAACATATTTTTTTTTAAATTTCAAATCTCATAAGTTAACCAAATTAGATTTTCATGTTAAGTTGCCCAGAATTAGTTTCTGAGTATTTAGGCCTTTTTCAATTCAATTATTCTTTCCTTTAAGAAGTTAGTTGTTATGCCATTCAGTGTGTATATTTTTAATACTGATATTATTTCATAATCTACAGTGCTTTTAATCATAAGGAGTTTCACTACTTGTTTCTACTAATGGTTTTTATGTTTGCTATTACTTTATTTGGCTTCGGCGGAACAGAGGGAAGAAACCAATAAGATGGTTCAACGGCTGAGAGGGCGATGCAGCAAAGCACTGTGGAGTGCTCAGGGCATGTTGGAGCACAAAAGACACCACGGCCATCCAATGCAGCTGAGGGAGTCTCCAGATGTAACGACTTTTTGTGCCACTGGACCCAGGCTTCCAACGCCGAGAGAGTGAGACTGTCTCTGTGCCTCGACTTTTCCACTTAAATCTTCATGCACAGGTGTCTTTGTGCACAGAAACACACAAAGACAATAGTCATCCTCAGTTACTGAGAGACTACTACTACTACTTTATTTGAAGTTATAAGGCTGTGACTTATTTTTCTGGATTTAGTATTTAGTATTATTTAGATTTAGTATTATTTCAGCCCTTAACTTTGAAATACTTCAGAGTTAATCTGGAACTCTGAGGAGAAATTGTAGCAAGCCAAACTCTTGGTACCCAACCTCTGGATGCTAACAAGGGCTGGGAGAATAAACATAGAACTTTTGTGAAACAGTTAATATAGCTCTTGTTCTAATTTTAAAATCCTTTTGCTATATTCTGATATTTCCTATTGCCTTATTGAATCATTAAAATTTGCTTTTTTATTAAGTTTATATATATATATATATTATATATATAATTATTAAACTTAAAATTAAGTTTTCTGTGTATCAACTATTTATTTTTTCTCTTGTTTCAGATCTTCCTTCATTTATTTCTTTGCTATCTTTATGGCTAAAACATTCTTTCCTGGGGTTTTATTGTGTTTATTACCTAATTGTTCCTATAAGATTGTATCTCCATATTTTAAAAAGTATTTCTTTATTGTGATATGAGGGGTTTTTTGAGGGGCTTTTTTCAGTTTAATCAATCTACAGCAGAGGTTTTTGGGTCAAAGCTTTGTGCCAATGTCAGGTTCCAGCCCATTCCACACTGTTGGATGGAGTGTTCCCAGTTACTATCTCTCATTGCAGTCCCAGAGTGGAACAATGCTGTATCAGGTCTAGCATCACATCTTTACTCTATATTCTGGAAGTTTTTGTAGTCTATAGATGGAAGACTATCTAGAACTGAATTCATCTTTTTCCATAGCCTGGTCTGGGACTAGGAGCAGGAAAGAGCCACCTTCAGGTTTCTGTGTTCTTTTTAAGTGGCTTTTATCAATTTTTATTCGGGAGAAATGGTTTCTTTAGGAAACATTGCATGGAGTCAGCAGAATATAAAACTTGTTATAGATATATAATGCCAACAGCTTTTATTGAAGTCACAATCATAATATTTTTCAATGATCAGAGAATTTTTTTTAACTCTTCAGGCTTCCTGATAGCAATGCTTTTATTGATATATTCAATTTTTTTGCTATACTCTTCACCTAAAACCATCTTCTATAGCTTAGTCTGTCTTCTAGGGTTTGCCATGTTAGTTTCCCCATTATTCACTTTCTGGGGGTCTGTTCCTTAGACCCTGGAGCAGTCCAGCCCAGATTGCTGAGATTTTAGTCTATATAGTCACCTACTAAGAAATCTAAGGCTTCAAGCTTCACCCCTTGTAGCATCAACCCTGCTGGCGTTAGGCTTTTCTCCTGGGACATCCCCAAACTGGCTAATTGTACTAGCATTGACTCAGTTTCCTCTTGCCTCAGGTCCCATTCCCTTGTGCATTCTTTATGAGATAGAAGAGCTGAGAGTTTCTTCATTTTGGAATTTCACTTGACTTTCTTTATTGATTTTTGCTTTGAATGTTAAATGGAATTTACTCATAAACCTATCTTGATTTGTTTTTTTTTCCTTTAAGACTTGATTTATGGGGGGCAGCTGGGTAGTGCAGTGGATTGAGAGCCAGGCCTATAGACAGGAGGTCCTAGGTTCAAATCTGGCCTCAGCCACTTCCTAGCTGTGTGACCCTGGGCAAGTCACTTAAGCCCCATTGCCTAGCCCTTACCACTCTTCTGCCTTGGAGCCAATACACAGTATTGACTCCAAGATGGAAGGTAAGGGTTTATAAAAAAAAAAAGACTTAATTTATGGCCTAGTTTATTGGTCTGCGATTGGATTATTCAAACCCTCTATTTCTTGTTGCCTTCGGATGTCTGTTTTGTATTTTTGTTTATATTTATCCATTGTGTTTACATTTTCACTTTCTTGGCATACAATTAGATGGGCTCCTAATAACTTATTTTTTTATTTGTTATGATTTCTTGTTTTTATGTTTAATACTAGTACTTTACTTTTTTTCTCTCTTTTAATCAGACTAGCCAATGGTTTATCAATTTTATTGGATTTTGTTTCAAAGAAAAAGCCCCTTAGTTTATTCATATATTAAATGCTTTGCTTTATTTTTGCCTTCATTTTTGTTAATCTCTTCCTTGGTTTTCAGAATTTCTATTCTGGTATTCGATTGGAGTTTATCATTTGTTGATTTTTTACATTCTTTTTTGGTTGTATGTCCATTTAATCAATCTACTTCTCTCCCTTATTCCTCTTTTCTATTATTGATAAAAGTGTTTTAAAATCTAAAATTTCCTCTCAAGACTGCTTTGGGTGAATACCCAAAATTTGGGTATGTTGTCTCAATGTCATTTTCTTTATTGAAATTTCCCATTGATTCTATGATGTGTTCTTTGGTTATTCTTCATTGTTCATCAATATTTCTTGGGGTATGTGGGTGTGCATAGAACTTTTTTTTTCATCTTACTTCTGTCTTAGAATCAATATTGTGTATTGGTTCCCTGGCAGAAGAGCAGTAAGGACTAGGCATTGGGGATTAAGTGACTTGCCCAGGGTCACATAGCTGGGAAGTGTCTGAGGCCAGATTTGAACCTAAAACCTCTAATCTCTAGTTCTAGCTTTCAATCCATTGTGGGGGCCTAGCTGTCCAGGCTAGAACTATTCAAGGTGCTCTTATGTATTGAAGTCTCACTCTCTTTTCTAGAAATTTAATTATTGCTGCAACTCTTGTTCTTTATTTTTGGAGATACCTTTACTTTCTTTTAACCCATATCATATATTTGTTGTA